>NC_090736.1:8444201-8454201 GCF_036898095.1 Palaemon carinicauda | reverse complement strand
AACATTCGATTTTCAAACATTCGATTTACAAACATTCTACTTACAAACATTCGATGCAGAAAAATTCGACTTACAAACATTCGACTTACAAACATTCGATTTACAAACATTCGACTTACAAACATTCGATTTACAAACATTCGACTTACAAACGTTCTGTTTACAAACATTCTACATACAAACATTCGATTTGACTTGCAAACAACTTCCTGAAACCAGTTGAGTTTGTTCTGTTGAGGACCTTTTGTGTATAGCAAAATTCACCCACTTTTTATAGTGTATTGATCACCACTGGTTGGTATCTCTTCTTTCTCTCTGTGGACTTCAGGTTTGAGTTGACGTATTCATTATTCATCATTCTTCATTTCTCATTTCGTTTATTTATTTCCTTATTTCCTTTTCTCACTGGGCTATTTTTCCCTGTTGGTGCCCCTGGACCTATATCATCCTGCTTTTCCAACTAGGCTTATAGCTTAGAAGATAATGATAATAATAATAATAATAATAATAATAATAATAATAATAATAATAATAATAATAATAATAATAATAATAATAAATATTTCTTACTTATTCTGCAGCTGGACAGACAAACGAAGACCACAAGGCCTCAACTCCTTCCAGTGTTTCATAACCTCAATCCAAAACTTTCTTCACGTTTATGACAGACAGACAAACGAAGACAACAAGGCCGCAACTCCTTCCAGTGTTTCATAAGCTTAATCCAAAACTTTCTTCACGTTTATGACAGACAGACAAACGAAGACAACAAGGCCGCAACTCCTTCCAGTGTTTCATAAGCTTAATCCAAAACTTTCTTCACATTTCTGACTGACGGACACATCTATAGACTACAACACGACTGCTACTTTCTTTTTTAACTTTGTAGCTCCTGAATACAATTTTCTATTCGAGAAAATTTCGGCTCTTCTTTTTAATAACCTCCCAGATTGTCCTGACTTTGACGTATCGGATGACATTTAGGGATTTTGTCGTGAAAAATATGGTTAATGAAAAAAGGGTTGAATATTTTTACCCTTCATTCCAGCTGTGTCCCGGCTCACAATGAAGATTTTTTTTTCATCCCCTGGGAAACGAGATCGAGAAGTTGTTTGTTTTCCTCCTCGCGGAATTGGATCCATGAATGGGCTGTGAAAAAAAAGTTAATCGTACATCTCTGGAGAAGAGGAGGTCATAAGATGATTGACAAAATAAAAAGAAAAATCTTGATTTCTTATTTCAAAGCCCCATTTATGAAAGTCGGCTCGTCTATTTTCTATTTTTCAGAGACCCATTTATGAAAGTCGGCTCGTCTATTTTCTATTTTTCAGAGACCCATTTATGAAAGTCGGCTCGTCTATTTTCTTTTTTTCAGAGCCCCATGTATGAAAGTCGGCTCATCTATTTTCTTTTTTTTTCAGAGCCCCATTTATGAAAGTCGGCTCATCTATTTTCTTTTTTTTTCAGAGCCCCATTTATGAAAGTCGGCTCATCTATTTTCTTTTTGTTCAGAGCCCCATTTATGAAAGTCGGCTCATCTATTTTCTTTTTTTTTCAGAGCCCCATTTATGAAAGTCGGCTCATCTATTTTCTTTTTTTCAGAGCCCCATTTATGAAAGTCGGCTCATCTATTTTCTTTTTTTCAGAGCCCCATTTATGAAAGTCGGCTCATCTATTTTCTTTTTTTCAGAGCCCCATTTATGAAAGTCGGCTCATCTATTTTCTTTTTTTCAGAGCCCCATTTATGAAAGTCGGCTCATCTATTTTCTTTTTGTTCAGAGCCCCATTTATGAAAGTCGGCTCATCTATTTTCTTTTTTTCAGAGCCCCATTTATGAAAGTCGGCTCATCTATTTTCTTTTTTTCAGAGCCCCATTTATGAAAGTCGGCTCATCTATTTTCTTTTTGTTCAGAGCCCCATTTATGAAAGTCGGCTCATCTATTTTCTTTTTTTTCAGAGCCCCATTTATGAAAGTCGGCTCATCTATTTTCTTTTTTTTCAGAGCCCCATTTATGAAAGTCGGCTCATCTATTTTCTTTTTTTCAGAGCCCCATTTATGAAAGTCGGTTCATCTCACATCATTTAAATCGATGATCTTCCAATTACATTGACCATAAATATCAGGCTCTGGAATTCACATTAAACTTTAGGTTTCCCTGAATCTTATAGCCTTCCCTCTTTCAGGTTAATACCCCTTTTCAGTAGGTCAAGTATGGATAGAGGTGAATCATATCGTACTTTTAAAGCCATAAAGCTCTAAATAGAGTTGTTGTGACCTGATTAGTAACGTCTCTGCTTGGTGATCGCCAGACTAAGGTTCGAGTTCCGCTCAGACTCGTTAGTTCCTTTAGTGTCTGCAACCTTACCATGTTGCCTACAACCATGGAAATGTTTGGAAGAATCGCAACAGATTGCAAATAGAACCAAATTATTAGCTCATCCTGTTCAGCAAGCTAATTTCTTAATTGAGATTAAAGATTTATATTTAGATTTGACAGTGATGTAACTTATTACCTCCGTCAACAAAGTTGGGAGGAGGTTATGTTTTCGCCTCTGTTTGTCAGTTTGTGAACAACTTCCTGGCCACAATTTTACTCATAGAGCAATGAAATTTTCATGGATTAATATTTATGTTGAGACGTGGAGGTGATTCAATTTTGAAAGTACTAGGTCAGAGGTCAAGTGTCAAGGTTAAGCAAAAGGTCGACCGAATTAACCCTAACCTTAACCCCAAGTTCGTAAATGGTTGTCACACAGACTTCAAATACACCTGCGGTCTAAATTGATTCTGGGGTAGGCAAGCTGGTTTCGAGAAATAAGCTGCAATGGCAGAGGTTTGCACCTTCAGTGTTTTTCTAGTTCCTAATGTATTGTTCTTTCATACATACGAAAGTGCAAGTTTCATAAACTATATACGCAAATGTATACGAGAATTGTTTTTTTTTATTTTAAGCTTACAATGAAAAATACTTGACTTATACGAACTTTTGAATCTTTCAGTTCACTTTTAATTCATTATTTAATTTTAGATATATAGTTTATAGTATAACCCTTATATTTTCTTTGATCAATTCATTATATTTAAAACCTTTATAAAGTAAAATTTGTATCGTACTGATTTGATGTTTTTTATTTAGCGTCTCTCTTTTGATTTAAATATATATATATATATATATATATATATATATATATATATATATATATATATATATGTATATATATATATATATATATATATATATATATATACATATATATATATATATATATATATATATATATATATATATATATATATTTATATATATATATATTTATATATATATATATATATATATATATATATATATATATATATATATATATATATATATATATATATATATATATATATATATATAATTTTCAATGTATTCCATTGACTATTCTAATTACACTGCTTTGTTAATCATCATTCAGAATTATTTTGCAAAATGTTTTATTTACTTAATTAAAAGAATTATATGATTTCATGTTTGATAACATCGTAGAAACTAATACTTACCCCTAAACAATTACCTTCGTCATCTTTATTTTAGTTTCATTTTCAGTATTCTTACCATTTACTGTATATATCTATTTATTTACCAAACACTTCCCCTAATTTTGAGGTGTAACCGACATAAAAAAAGAACAAAAGGGGACTTTTCTTCTCTTTGCTTCTCCCAGCCTGACGAGGGATTCAGCCAAGTTTGGTTAGCACATGTTAGATTGCAGTATATATGACTTATTTTGATTATTTTAACAGCCTCATAAACATTAATCCTTTAAACCTTTGATAAATCAAGTCAACCAGTTTTAAGATATCGTTATTTTCATTATTTCTAACCAATATGTTTCTGCCTGTCATCTTCCAACGTTCTCTAAAGTTACAATGACGCGTATGAAAAACGTTTGCTATTCTTCACCCAAGGGGTTAACTACTGCACTATAATTTTTCAGTGGCTACTTTCCTCCTGGTAAGGGTAGAAGAGACTCTAGCTGTGGTAGGCGGCTCTTCTAGGAGAGGGACACTCCAAAATCAAATCAGTATTCTCTGGTCTTGGGTAGTGTCATGGCCTCTGTACTGTGGTCTTCCACTGTCTTGGGTTAGAGTTCTCTTGCTTGAGGGTACACTCGACCACGCTATTCTATCTAATTCCTGTGCCTCTTGTTTTGTTAATATCTTCATAGTTTATTTTAATGTTGTTACTCTTCTTAAAATATTTTATTTTCCCTTGTTTCTTCTCCTCACTAGGCTATTTTCCATGTTGGGGCCTCTGGGCTCATAGCATCCTACTTTTCCAACTGGGGTTGTGGCTTAGCAGTTAATAATAATAATAATAATAATAATAATAATAATAATAATAATAATAATAATAATAATAATAATAATAATAATAAACAATCTTTCCCCCTTGACTTATCATCCCTGTGTTCGCAGGTGGCTCGTGAAGGACCCTGAATCCGGGAAGCAAGGATTAGTGCCTGCCGGAAGCCTGGAATTCTTCAAGGAGGAGACAGTCACGGAGGAGGTCTCCACGCTGAAGAGGTCCCTGCAACACATGGTCATGCAGGAAACCCTGATGGTCAAGAAGAACCTCATGAAGGAGATCAAGGAAATGAAGACCAGGAAGCTGTCGAGCAAGTTGCTCGGACCGTCTCCCGAGGACGAAGCCAGGGCCAAGCGCAAGTAAGTAGGGATTCGAACGCCACAGTAGATTCCAGATCGAGGAACGTTGTTCAAGTCATAATGAAATTAATTTCTAAGTGAATGAATCGTTTAGAAATTAGATTAATGAGTTGTTCAAGTCTTGTAAGGAAATTCATTTCTAAGGGAATGAATCGTTTAGAAATTAGATTAATGAGTTGTTCAAGTCTTGTAAGGAAATTAATTTCTAAGTGAATGAATCGTTTAGAAATTAAATTAATGAGTTGTTCAAGTCATAATGAAATTAATTTCAAGGCGAATGAATCGTTTAGAAATTAGAGATTAATGAGGTGTTCAAGACTTGTAAGGAAATTAATTTCTAAGTGAATGAATCGTTTAGAAATTAGATTAATGAGTTGTTCAAGTTTTGTAAGGAAATTAGTTTCTAAGTGAATGAATCGTTTAGAAATTTAATTAATGAGTTGTTCAAGTAGTTATAACGATTTTTTTTTTCTAGATGAATGATTCGTTTTAGAAATTAAATTAATGAGTTGTTTAAGTCTTTTAACGTAATTGGTTTCTAAGTGAATGAATCCTTGAGAAATTAAGTTAATGAATTGTTCAAGTCTTATAACGAAATTAATTCCAAGGCGAATGAAGCCTTGAGAAATTAAATTAATTAGTTGTTCAAGTCTTGGAACGAAATTAATTTCAAGGCGAATAATTCGTTAAGAAATTAAATTAATGAGTTGTTCAAGTAGTTATAACGAATTTTTTTTTTCTAGATGAATGATTCGTTTTAGAAATTAAATTAATGAGTTGTTTAAGTCTTATAACGTAATTAGTTTCTAAGTGAATGAATCCTTGAGAAATTAGATTAATGAATTGTTCAAGTTTTTTAACGAAATTAATTCCAAGGCGAATGAAGCCTTGAGAAATTAAATTAATTAGTTGTTCAAGTCTTGTAACGAAATTAATTTCATGGCGAATGATTCGTTGAGAAATTAAATTTATGTTTTATGTATTTCCTTTTGAAAAATATTGTTCCTCGTGAAGCTCGCAATGAGGATGGCAGGTATGTCCTAACGAGATTATCGGTTGCATTAGATTGCCTTGCTATGTATAATAGCAAGGTACGGGCTCTTTGGAATTAATATCGTTATAAAACTTGAACAACTCTTTAATTTAACTCCTTAACGAAACATGCGCCTTGAAATTAATTCCGTTACAAGACTTGAACAACTCATTAATTTAATTTCTAATCGAATCATTCGCCTGGAATTTAATTCCGTTATAAGTTTTGAACAACTCATTAATTTAACTTCTTAAGGAATCATGCGCCTTGAAATTAATTCCGTTATAAGTCTTGAACAACTCATTAATTTAATTTTTTATCGAATCATTCGCCTTGAAATTAATTTCGTTACGATACTTGAACAACTCATTAATTTAACTTTTCAACGAATCCTTCGCCTTGAAATTAATTCCGTTATAAAACTTGAAAAACTCTTGCGTAAGTCAGTTAACGATGCGAAAGAGATATGTTATATAAACACAAAGGACGGACAGGATGATGATGAAAATGACAGCAATATGACGACCGTGGCAGGAGTCCGAAGCCCGGACTAGGCTCCGCGAAGCAGACGTAGTCCTGAAGAAATTTGATCTATTCTTATTGTAGCCCCAAAAAGGGTATATAACTATATGATGCCAGTGGCATTTCAAAGTTCTTATTGGAATATGACCTTTTTACTTTTTTTTTTTTCAAATGGTATACGAGATTTTTTAACGTGTCATTGTTAATTTATTTATTTTTTTCTGTTGGTTATATTCTATGTTATTAAGGGGAGTTTGATGTTGGGGTGGTGGGTGGGGGGGGGGGGGGGCGGGGGCGGGGTTGTATTTATTCAAGGACATCTAATTATCCCTCAATTCAAATTACATTATAAACAAACTGGAAAAGTGTATTTTAGTCATGCCCCTATTTCAGTAGGAAACACTAAACTTCATCTTTACTTTTTATCTCAAGGGAGAAGTTTTATTTAAACACTTCATGTAAATAAAGAGAGATTCATTGTAATACCTACATCATGCCATTAATGAGAGCTTCATCTGAAGCCTTCTATCCATATTCATGCCATTAAAGAGAGCTTTATTTCAGGCCTGCAATTCTTGTCCATATCATGCCTTGAATTATAGCTTAGTTTGTTATGGCTTCCATCCTTATTTATATAATTAAAGAGAGCTCCGTTTGAAGCCTTCCATCCATATTCATGCCATTATAGAGAGCTTCATTTGAAGCCTTCCATCAAAGAAGCTTACTGTTATGCAACGACCATCCCAAAAGCAACCATCACTAAGGAGAGCTTCTTTCCAGGGCGACCATCCAGGAGCTCATCGAGACCGAGGAGGAATTCGTGAAGGACCTGCAGTTCGTCATGGAGAACTACTTCAGCCTCATGGAGAAGCCCTCCACGCCCAGGGCAGTCCGCGACCACAAGGATCTCATCTTCAACAACTTCAAGTTCATCGCTGACTTCCATCAAAGGTTTGTGTGTGGGGCACTTTGGGTGGGAGAGTCTGGTCACTTTTGAGGGGAAGTACTGAAGTATGGTAACTTTTGAAGGGAAATACTGAAGTCTGATCACTTGTGAGGGGAAATACTGAAGTAGGGTCACCTTTGAGGGGAAATACTGAAGTAGGGTCACTTTTGAGGGGAAATACTGAAGTAGGGTCACTTTTGAGGAGAAATACTGAAGTAGGGTCACTTTTGAGGGAAAGTACTGAAGTATGGTAACTTTTGAAGGGAAATACTGAAGTCTGATTACTTGTGAGGGGAAATACTGAAGTCTTGTCATTTTTTGAGAGGAAATACTGAAGTCTGGTCACTTTTGAAGGAAAATACTGAAGTAAGGTCACTTTTGAGGGGAAATACTGAAGTAGGGTCACTTTTGAGGGGAAGTACTGAAGTATGATAACTTTTGAAGGGAAATACTGAAGTCTGATTACTTGTGAGGGGAAATACTGAAGTCTTGTCATTTTTTGAGAGGAAATACTGAAGTCTGGTCACTTTTGAAGGGAAATACTGAAGTAAGGTCACTTTTGAGGGGAAATACTGAAGTATGGTAACTTTTGAAGGGAAATACTGAAGTCTGATCACTTGTGAGGGGAAATACTGAAGTCTTGTCATTTTTTGAGAGGAAATACTGATCTGGTCACTTTTGAAGGGAAATACTGAAGTTGGGTCACTTGTGAGGGGAAATACTGAAGTGTTGTTACTTTTGAGAGGAAATACTGAAGTAGGGTCACTTTTGAGGGGAAATACTCAAGTATGGTCCCTTCGGAGGGGAAATACTGAAGTATGGTCACTTTTGAAAGGAAATACTGAAGTATGGTCCCTTTGGTGGGTAAATACTGAAGAATGGTACCTTCTGAGAGGAAATACTAAAGTCTGGTCACTTTTGAGGGGAAACACTGAAGTATGGTCACTTTTGAGATGAAATATTGAAGTATGGTCACTTTTGAGATGAAATACTTAAGTATGGTCACCTTTGAGGGGGGATACTGATATACTGAAGTATGGTCACTTTTGAGGTGAAATACTGAATTATGGTCACTTTTGAGGGGGAATACTGAAGTCGTCTGGTTATTTTTGAGGGGAAATACTGAAGTATGGTCGCTTTTGAGGAGAAATACTGAAGTCGTCTGGTTACTTTTGAGGAGAAATACTGAAGTATGGTCACTTTTGAAGGGAAATATTAAATTATGGTAACTTTTTAGGGGAAGTACTGAAGACCTGGTCACTTTTGAGGGGAAATACTGAATTATAGTCACTTCTGAAGGAAAATACTGAAGTAGTATGTAAATATCTGTATTGAAATACAGTGAAGGGTGGTTTAGTTAACGTTTTAGATCTGCAAAACGTTTATTGACTATTACTTAATAGAGGCTCAAATCCAGTTAAAAAAAACATTAAAAGTGAAAAAAATAGAGATTCTTGGATTGCATATAAATGAAATCTATACCAGAATACGATAGTCTTTTATGATAAGGTTCAAATCCTAAACCAATAAGAGAAGTTTATTCTTGGATAAAATCTGTACTAAAATATAGTGAAGGATGATTTAGTTCACGTTTTACATCTGCAAAAAAGGTCATGGACTAATACTTTATTTAGGCTCAAAACCAGTTAAATAGACATTAAAAGTGGATAAAATAGAGATTCTTGTATATCTTAATATATTTGTAGGTACACTATTATTATTATTATTATTATTATTATTATTATTATTATTATTATTATTATTATTATTATTAGCCAAGCTACAACCCTAGTTGGAAAAGCAAGATGCTATAAGCCCAAGGGCTCCGATAGGGAAAAATAGCTTAGTGAGGAAAGGAAATAAGGAAATAAATAAATGATGAGAATAAGTTAACAATATATCATTCTAAAAACTGTAAAGGCGTCAAAACTATACCCATAATCAGGCTGAAATATGTACTGGAATAAGATAAGTCTTTTTAGGTAAGGTTCAAATCTAGATAAAACAATAGGAACATTTTATTCTTGGATAAAATCCGTATCGAAATCTTAGATATTAATGGTTCACAGTGCCTACATCATCATCATCATTTCCTTCTACGCCTATTGACGTAATTATTATTATTATTATTATTTGCTAAGCTACAACCCTAATTGAAAAAGCAAGATGCTATTAGCCCAGGGGCTCCAATAGGGAAAATAGCTCAGTGAGGAAAGGAAAAAAGGAAAAATAAAATATTTTAAGAAGAGCAACAATGTTAAAGTAAATATCACTTTATAAACTATAAAAACTTTAACAAAACAAGAGGCAGAGAAAAAGATATAAGATAGAACATTGTGCCCGAGTGTACCCTCAAGCATGAGAACTCTAACCCAAGAGAGTGGAAGACCATGGTACAGAGGTTATGGCACTACCCAAGATTAGAGAAAAATCTAATCTTCTACCCTTACAAAGAGAAAAGTAGCCACTGAACAATTACAGTGCAGTAAGAAGAATTGTAAGAAGGGCCTTGATTAGATTTCACGAGTCGTCTCTATCTTGAGATTTTAATTCAATACTTCTCCAATCATCATCTCCTACTTCACGCTTCATAGTCTTCAGTCATGTAGGCCTGTGTCTTCTAACTCTTATAGTGTCTAGTGGAGCCCAGTTGAAAGTTTGGTAAACTAATCTCTCTTTGGGAGTGCGAAAAGATATACTTAAAAAACTCAAAATATGAGATAAATCTCCATAGCTTTTTTCACAGTAGATTAATAATGATTTTGCGTATATTCGTATGGAAGTTATG
>NC_090736.1:8424201-8439201 GCF_036898095.1 Palaemon carinicauda | reverse complement strand
CAAACCTTAAACATTTTTTAAAGACTTTTTAGGGAAGTTGATAGAATTATAAATATACTAGAGAGAGATGATAAAAATAAGAATATACTTGAAATATACCCTTTATTATGTGTACAAAGTAGTTAGGCCTATACCTTCACCATGGGTAAAAGTACTAGAAAACTATTAAATACTGTTCATGAAATACTTTATTTTGATAGTTTTTTCTTTACGTTGTAGTTTATTTATTTCTTTGTTTCTTTTCCTCACTGAGCTGTTTTTCTCTGTTGGAGCCCTCCGGCTTGTTTTTCCAACTAGAGTTATAGTTTAGCTTGTAATAATAATAATATCAATAATAATAATAATAATAATAATAATAATAATAATAATAATAATAATAATAATAATAGAAAAGGTTTCAAAGAGCTAAAAGAAATTAAAAACATTTAGAATATATAAAAATATATAAAAAAGAAAGACCATGAAATGTAGAAAGAATATCCATTCAAAGTGTAATATCGTATTCAAGGTGTTTCAGATAATCATTAATTTCTAAATCTTTTCTAGAATCAATAAAGCTAATGATTCATCTTTCTAAATTCGTCAATCCATCGTCTTCTCTTCTTTCCCTTACTTCTGTTACAATCTCTAATAACTTGAAAAGTAAGCTCAGAAACTAATAGGCTATTTAAAGAGACAATTCAAATAAAGAAACAAGGACATTGTACTGCAGCTGTACACATCACTATACTCAATTTTTTTTAATGAGGCGCATTTGCAGTTACTCGCAGCAGTGCCCTTTTAGCTCGGAAAAGTTCCCTGCTCTCTGATAGGTCAGAATTGTCTTGTCCAAACAATCAGCGATCAGGAAACTTTTCCGTGCTAAAAGGGCACCCTTTTGAGTCCGTGCAAATCTTTCAAACTAAAAAGAATTGACTATAGTAAGACCCCATCTAGAATACGGAGTGGAATTCTGGGCTCCAAGTATTCCGAAGGCTATAGATAGACTGGAAGCAGTACATGCTAAGGTCACCAAACTACTTCCAACACTATAGCAATTTGGATATAGACGGAGGATGGAATGTTTGAAGTTATTTGCTCTACAAACTCGACGACTAAGGGAACAGCTAATAGTGGAATTCAAAACTTTTGAAGGAATAACTCTGAATAGGTGATTGTAAAAACATTCGGGCCAATTATGCTACTAAACATTCAAGGTAATCTCTCAAACTCAACCTTAGCTGAAATTAACATTCGTTCTTAATGTTTCGTACAAAATGGCTCAGCTGAAAATGACATTGTTGTTCAAAATGGCTTCAGCTAAATTGATTCTTTAAAAGAAGACTCATGCTGCTCTGCTTGAGATCGGGAATTTTGGGCATTTTTTGAAGCCATTTCAACTTTTATCAATATGAGATAGGATTTAGTAAAGGCTCTAGTAATTTCAGTAATTTCTGTAAATTGAATCGTTATAAGCTAATTTGTTTTTACCATGACTGGAAACTGTAATATCTATAAGGAGTTAAATTTGAATGCTACTAAGAACTGATTATCAGTTTAATTCGTTTGTAATTTCAAAATAGAAATAAGATAACAGCTATTGAAGTAGCTAACTAAGAGAGCTTCTAATAACTGAATAAGTAATTGTAAAAACATACCGGCCAATTATGCTATTAAATATTCAAGGTAATTTCTCAAACTCAACCTTAGCTGAAATTAACATTCGTTCTTAATATATCGTACAAAATGGCCTATCTCAAAATGGCTTTGTTGTTCAAAATGGCTTTACTTAAATTGACTCTTCAAAATGGCTTCGCCGAAGAACAACTTCTCTCAAAGGGAATGAAACCTCTATAAAGCCTCCAAGACAATTGGCAAATGCATATCCTGGACTTGTAACAATCAATGGGTTTTAGCAAACATTCATAACAATTGTTGTTGTTGTTTTTTTTCAGGAGAGAGATTTCGACAAGCACGCAGAATATTGCAGCAACGAGCCGCTGGCGCAAGAGTTCATTGCCAACAACCTGACAGTGAAGGAGTTCTTTGACGTAAGTACAAGCTTATATTGATCGTTATTCAATTGTATAGCTTTCTGAATGACGTGCGAGAATGGGTTGAAGATATGTTAAAGATTCATATAGATCTTAAATTGTAATATTTTTTTCTATGATCAAGATATATCAGTGTTTGGAAATATAGCCAATAATAAGGACAACACTAGGATACTGTTTTTGGGAGCTAAAGCTTGGCAAGGTTTAATTCTTGTAAGAAAAACTTCGATTGGTTTTATATAAGTTATGCAAGTTTAGTTCCTTTAGAGAAATGATGGATGAAGTTCTTGTAAATTGTTTGGCAACAGAAAGTAAGTCAGCTAGAGGGGTGGTTACTGTTTCTAAATGCAATATACTTTTGACACTTCGACATTTGTGGGACATGCTACGTCATACGTTACTATCATGAATAGTGTAATGTAAGTTTGTTGAGAGAGACATTGCACCGTAGTTATAGAGTTTTTTTTTTTTTTTTTTTTTTTTTTTTTTTTTTTTTTTTTTTTTTTTTTTTTTAAATAGCCGTGATACCAGTAAGATAAGCTACCTTAGTCAGTTCGTGAATTTAGATTTAAAATAACCTTTTCTCAATCAAAACATTTCTCCAACATATTGATGCTGTAATCTTATTTGATGATTGTTGAGTTGATTGATGGTTGTTGTGGCCGGATTGGTAACGTCTTTGCCTGGTGTTTGCCAGACGGGGGTTCGAGTCCCGTTCAGACTCGTTAGTGCCTATAGTGTCTGCAACCTTACCTTCCTTGTGAGCTAAGGTTAGGGCGTTTGGGGAGCCTATAGGTCTATCTACTGAGTCATCAGCAGCCATTACCTGTCCATCCCTGGTCCTAGCTTGGGTGGAGAGGGGGATGGGCACTGATTATATAATATATAGCCAGTGTCTAGGGCATTGTCCTGCTTGTCAATGTGACTGTCCCTTGCCTCTGCCATTCATGACCTTTAATCTTTTAAGCCTTTATGAAAATTATTTCGATTGACTTGAATTTCTAAATCGTTTAAAGCAAAGTGACATTTTTAATCTACTGTAATATTAATTAACCTTTTAGTGTTACTCCACACACGATAGGTGACATTCTGTAAGCAAATTTAATCATTTTTCCGTGAAACTCAGATACCTTCTTTTATTTTAATGAATCTTATCCCTTTTCGTCCCTTTTAATATCTCGCTCTTATAATTAGGATGATTTCGTATGACCCAAAGTTATAACTTCATGACTTGGTAAATGTCAAATTAATATAGACAGGAACATTCTGCTTCTAGAGAGCCCATATAAACTTTCAGCTACTCATCAGAAGGAAAAACTAATTCTAGATGATGAATTCTGTACTTCATTAAGTTGACTACTGCACTGTATTTGCACAGTGGCTCCCTTCCACTTCTTAATGGTAGAAAAGACTCTTTAGCTATGGTAATGTCAAATTAATATAGTTTTCTTGGTAAATGTCAAATTAATATAGTTTGCTTGGTAAATGTCAAATTAATATAGTTTTCTTGGTAAATATCGAATTAATATAGTTACCTTCTATCTAAATAACACTTGAACATGTTTATACACCCTTCCCTTCTGAGGTCCAACCAATTATAAAAGAAAGCGGGTCATTTTCCATGTTACATTTATCACCTTGTCAACTGTTATATATTATTCTCGTCATTTTGATTCGCATCTCTGTGTCATGCTAGAAAGTGTCGAGAAAGTTAGATATTCCAGCCACGCATTGAAAACGAGAAATATCTCGGCTGAATATATCTTACATGTGTCTTCATTATTACTGCATGAGAAGCAGTTCCCTATCACTCATTCTTTAAAGGCGGAATTTGATAAGACTAACAGTTTTATATATATACATACATACATACATATATATATATATATATATATATATATATATATATATATATATATATATATATATGTATATATATATATATACATATATATATATATATATATATATATATATATATATATATATATATATATATATATATATATATATATAAAGAGAGAGAGAGAGAGAGAGAGAGAGAGAGAGAGAGAGAGAGAGAGAGAGAGAGAGAGAGAGAGAGAGAGAGCGAGCAGAAATGTAGGACTAAAATTGAATATGAGTAAAACTAAGATAATGTTCAATGAAAATACAGAGACAACAAATAAGGGTTAGTGATGAAACTCTAGTGATTGTTAATAAATATATGTACTTAATGCACTTAGTAAGTGTTTTCCAAGGACACAAGACCGAAGTTGAAAGAAGGATAAGCATGAGATGAAGAACTTTTGGAAAACAAAATGATATTATGAAAAGTAAAGTGCCACTTTCTCTAAAAGAGAAAAGTATTTAATGAGATGGTCCTACCAGTTTTAACTTGTGTGTGAGACACTTGGAGCCTTTCTAAAACCATAGAACATAAGCTAGTTACAACTCGGAGAGCTATGGAAAGAATAATGATGGGAATAACTCTGAGAGACAGAAAATGAGTAACGTGATACGAGAGCAAACTAAAATACAGGATATTGTAGCTTGTAAAAAAGAAATGGACATCGGCAGGAATTATGCCCTCTTCATTCCCAACACGTGTCCACACCATCTCAGTCGTGACACTCTTATCTATGTAATCTTTACTACGCCTGCCATTATCTTTATTTTATTGTTTTCTAATCTTCCTTATCTCCTAACTCATAACCCTTCTGGAATGTGTACAAATGTTTACCTGTTTTTCACTTGAGGAAACCACTTCAAATGGCTAAAATTTCATTTTTCACTTCATGTTGATTTATTATCACTTATTTCTTTTTCCACCCTTCAGCATTTCGTGTTTCAAAACACGAACGCACACGCGTGCAAACGCACATATGCGTGTACTGTAAGTATATCTTACAACTCTAAATTAAAATATGTCAAGGCTGTGGATGAACCATGTCTACTAAGAATTTTGAAAATGCAAAAGTTTCTTCTATTATATTCACCTCTTCTTGAAATGATGCACATCTCTTTAATGTCTGACTTTAAGAGAGAGAGAGAGAGAGAGAGAGAGGAGAGAGAGAGAGAGAGAGAGAGAGAGAGAGAGAGAGAGAGAGAGAGAGAGAGAGAGAGAGAGTACTTGCAATTACACTTGTCTAGTAAAATGAGTTTGTGCTCCTCGTGAAAATTACTTTGCTTTACTTAAAGCGCTCCTGTTTACTTATTCATTTTTTTTTTTTTTTGAATATCCATTGAAGTTTTTAGTGGTTACACTCATTTTTTTTTTTTGAAAATGCAAATAAATCTGATTTTACTCAGTTCAAATGAAAATTTCCATTAAAAAAAAAAAACAGTTGTATGAATATCGTACTCAAATGTATATATCTTATAATTATTACTTCCACCAACGAAGTTGGGAGGAGGTTATGTTTTCTTCCCTGTTTGTCCTTTTGTTTGTTTGTGAAACAACTTCCTGGTCACAATTTTACTCATAGAATAGTAAAACACTTGAAACACTAATGGTCTTAAAAAATGAGAAAATGACATATGCTGAAAGGGTTTAGAAGAAAAATCTATTATTATTATTATTATTATTATTAAATGCTAAACTACAACCCTAGTTGGAAAAGCAGGATGCTATAAGCCTAGGGGCCCCAACAGGGAAAATAGCCCATTGAGGAAAGGAAACAAGGAAAAATAAAATATCTTAAGAACAGGAACAACATTGAAATAAATATTTCCCATATAAATTATAAAAAGTTCAACAAAACAAGAGGAAAAGAAGTTAGACAGAATAGTGTGCCCGAGTGTACCCTCAAGCAAGGGAACTCTAACCCAAGACAGTGGAAGACCATGGTACAGAGGCTATGGCACTACCCAAGACTAGAGAACAATGGTTTGATTTTAAAGTGTCCTTCTCCTAGAAGAGCTGCCTACCAGAGCTAAAGAGTCTCTTCTACCTTACCCAAGAGGAAAGTAGCCACTGAACAATTACAGTGCTGCAAATAACCCCTTGAGCTAAGAAGAATTGTTTGGTAATCTCAGTGCTGTCAGGTGTATGAGGGCAGAGGAGAATCTGTAAAGAATAGGCCAGACTATTCGGTGTCTGTGTAGGCAAAGGGAAAGAACCGTAACCAGAGAGAAGGATCCAATGTAGTACTGTCTGGCCAGTCAAAGGACCCCATAACTCTCTAGCGGTAGTATTAGTAATGATATCAACACAAGCATCATCTAAAATCACCGACAGGAAAAATGAGGCTGAAAAATCACTCAAGCATTACTTAATTCTTAATTCTTAATACGAGATCAATTTCAAATGGCAAAGAAAATTTTAATCGTAGAGTAATAAAACTTGCAGGGATTAACTGTCATGTAAAAGGCTAGAAAAAAATTAAATTTTCAAAGGTAAAGGTCAAAGGTCAAGATCATGGCTAAGCAAAATGTTCAAATCACGTAATCAGCCATAAGTTTGGACATCGTTGTCACAGAGACTTCAAACTTGGTTCATATTTGAGTGTGTGAAAATCCACGCCATTTAGTACATGTTAAGGTCAAAGTTCAAGGTCAAGGTCGAGAAATAAACTGTTGCAGTGGAAGTCTGCGCTCAACTGAGTGCCCCTTTAGTTAAGGGTCTGTCTTGGTTATCGTCTTTTGATATAACTAACCAATTAAACCTACGTTTTGATAAAAGTTAAAAACGTGACAAGAAGAAAAAAGATCTGTAGATATAATATTCATAAGTAGTTTGTTGGGATTTTCAATCCAGATCCATAATTTATTATTATTATTATTATTATTATTATTATTATTATTATTATTATTATTATTATTATTATTATTATTATTATTATTATTATTATTAATAATATTATTATTATTATTATTATTCTAAGCTACAACCCTGCTTGGAAAGACAGGATGCAATAAGTCCAGGGGCTCCAACAGGGAAAATAGCCCTGTGAGGAAAGAAAACAAGGAAAAATAACATATTTTAAGAACAGTAACATTAAAATCAATATTTCCTATATAAACTATATAAACTTTAACAAAACAAGAGGAAGAGAAATTAGATAGAAGAGTGTGCCCGAGTTTACCCTCAAGCAAGAGATAGTTTATCACCTTTTGTGTTTGGTTTTTCTCAGAGATTAGTGATGACCCTCAGTTCTATTGATGTTCTTGAAAGCTTATGAATTAATTCAGTTTTAAAAAGTTCCAAGTAAATTGTTATTATAGAATTTTATAAAACGGATATTTCCCCATCACCAGTGACCATTAAAAAATAAATAAAATAAAAGTCACCATTCAAAAATAACACGTAAAAAAAAATAAAAACGTCACCAGTCCCATTAAAAAAAACACCAGTCAAAAAATAAAAAAAAATAATCACGTCCCCTTTCATAAAAAAAACGTCAAAAAAAAATATCATCAGTCACCATTAAAAAAATAAAAAATGTCAAAGAAAATATTACCAGTCCCCATTTAATAAAAAACACGTCAAAACAAATATCACCAGTCACCATGAAAAAAAAAACGTCAAAGAAAATATTACCAGTCACCATTTGATAAAAAAACACGTAAAAAAATATCACCAGTCACCATTTAAACAAAAAACGTAAGAAAAAAAAATAAAGGAAGTGCAAAATTTTTGCTAGAGCTTTTGCAACAATGGCTGAGAATAAATGAATAGCAAATGGCCAGTCAGTAATGGCATTCTGAAATGTGGATATATATAATTCCAAACTGATGGCGATAACTTTGAAAGGTAAAAGCAGACAATCGTTGAATGCGAATCAGAATTCAGGGCTACCAACATAGGAAATGCAAATTGGTATTCAGGGCTGCCAGCGAACGCATTTAGCTGCGGGAGC
Source organism: Palaemon carinicauda (assembly GCF_036898095.1). Lineage (NCBI taxonomy): Eukaryota > Metazoa > Arthropoda > Malacostraca > Decapoda > Palaemonidae > Palaemon > Palaemon carinicauda. Next base: position 8,431,328 of record NC_090736.1, on the reverse strand, counting down.
TGTTGAAAATTGATGATATTTTGGGGGGAAATAGAATGTCAATTGAATATTTAAGAACAGGAAGGATATTAAGGCATGCATTTTTCATATAGAAATATATAGTTTTTTTTTTCTTTCTTTTTTTTTTTTTTTTTTTTTTTTTTTTTTGCAAAACGAAAGTATTCGTTCAGATTATTTGCGAAAAATAAGTTCGTCATAATAAGAATGAACTTGTACCTAATTAATATCAACGATTCGCTGAAGCCTAACAGTAACTAGCATGTGACTGGAACAGGATTAAATGTTTTAAAGGCTTCTCATGAATGGCAGAGGCAAGGGACAGTGACAATGCCTGAGAGGCTATCCATATAATTTGCGCCCGAGCCCTCCCTTTCCATCCAAACTAGGACCAGGGAGGGCCAGCCAATGGCTGCTGATTACTCAAACCTCCCATCCTTAGCTCACAAGGATGGAAAGATAGCACATATTGCAAGAAACTGTCGAGTTTGAGTGGGACTCGAACCCCAGTCTGGCAGATCACCAGACAGGGACGTTTCCAATAGGCCGGCATAACCTTATTGATATAAAAGCTTTTTCTCTATTACCTAAGGAATAAGCTCCCTCAATCCATCTTTCTCTCTCTCTCTCTCTCTCTCTCTCTCTCTCTCTCTCTCTCTCTCTCTCTCTCTCTCTCTCTCTCTGTCTCTCGCTCTGAAATCTTTATGAATCAGAGTATACATGTACAAATTCATACATGTAGGGATCGCCCCACAAAAGTATCATCTCTATTCATTAAGGAATAAGCTTCCCCAATCTCTCTCTCTCTCTCTCTCTCTCTCTCTCTCTCTCTCTCTCTCTCTCTCTCTCTCTCTCTCTCTCTCTCTCTTCTAAGATCTTTATGAATAATAGTGTACATGAACAAATTCATACATGTTGGAATCACCCCGTAAAAGCATTATCTCTATTCATTAAGAAAAAAGCTCCCCAATCCATCTATTCTCTCCCTCTCTCCTTCTGTCTATCCTCGCTCCCCCGCCTCTCTCTCTCCTTCTAAAATCTTTATGAATAATAATATACATATACAAATTCATACATGTATGGCTCCCCCCACACGACCTAGGGTTGCGTCGTTTTCCTCCTGAATATTTATCCCTCCCACTTTTGAGTCGTAAATCTGTCACGGGAATTTAACAGATGCAACAAACCAGTGTTCGTCGCCGCATACATTCAACACTTATATTGAATATATACAATCCTATTTGAAATCAGCATACGACTTATCAAGCCGTATTTTTAAAGTCTTTCTTCTTTTTGTTTTTGTTTTACCTCATTTTAAATCAGTTGTTTTATAATGACGCACAAGCTTGCATTCTTTTATTTCTTTGTTCTATGATGGCTGTATTTAGGTTTCAATTCCTATCAGAAATTGATGTAAATCTTTATTCACATTATCATTTATTTTTCATTCCTATTTAGTAGCCGTAAACCCCGTGTTGAAAAATGGCAATACTACACAATATACTAGAAGTTTTATTCCTGCTATGACCAGGTTGTGGAATGATCTTCCTAATCTGGTAGTTGAATCAATTGAACTTCAAACGTTCAAACTTGCAGCAAATGTTTTAATGTGGAACTGGCTCTCATAAGTCTTTTTATAGTCTATATATGAAATATCTGCTTTGATGTTGTTACTATTTTTAAAATATTTAATTATAATTGTTCATTACTCCTTATATCGTTTATTTATTTCCTTATTTCCTTTCCTCACTGAGCTTTTTTTCCCTGTTCGAGCCCTTGGCCTTATGCATCCAACTTTTCCAACTAGGGTTGTAGCTTAGCTATTATTGATAATAATGTCACATTATTATTATTATTATTATTATTATTATTACTTGCTAAGCTACATTATCTCCGCCAATGAAGTTGGAAGGAGGTTATGTTGTAACCCCGTTTATGTGTGTATGTTAGTGTGTTTGTGTGTGTGTTTGTTTGTGAACAGCTTCTTGGCCACAATTTTAATCGTAGTGTAATGAAACTTTCAGGGATAAACGTTCATGTATTAAGCTGGAAAGGATTAAACTATGGAAGATCAAGGTCAAAGTTCAAGGTCACAGTAAAGCAAAATGTCCAATTCACGTAATCAGCCATAAGTGTGGACATCGTTATCACAGAGACTTCAAATTGGTTCATATTTGAGTGTATGAAAATCCATGCAAATTAATACATGTTAAGATCAAAGGTCAAGGTGAAGGTCAAGCAGAATTTCGGGAAATAAGCTGCCGCGGCGGAGATCTGCGCCCTACTGAGTGTCCCACTAGTTTATCTTCGTTTTGAGTTCTATTTGGTTTGGTCAGTTGGTCTTATCATCAAAGGATTTCATTAACGTCCTGTACTTTGTTGGTCCTGAGTTCATGTCTTAGATCTTCATTGTCACACAGCCTTCTTATTTGTGTGTTTAAAGGCCGCTCGTGATTAGTAGAGGCAAAGGACAGTGACAGTACCCTAGAGACTGACTATATATACATACGATCAACTCCCAAGTACCCCTTTCCAACCAAGCTAGAACCAGGGAGGGCTAAGCAATGTCTGTTGGTGATTCACAAGGTAGACCTGTAGGATCCTCCAACCTCCCCCCTCCTTTTCTGAAAAGGATGATGAGGTTGCACACACTGCAAGAAACTATCAAGCTTGCGTGGGTCTCGAATCCAAGTCTGGCAGAACGCCAGGGAAGGAACTTTCCATTGTGAGTCGCATTGATCTGCAAGCTGACAAATCAGAAGCCATTGTCTAGCTCCTCCTGGTCTCACTTGAATGGAGAGGGATTAGGTGCTGATCATATGCCTGTGTAATTGGTCTCTAGACTTTGATTCTAGAAGAGCCACAATTGTATTCTAGGAAATTATGTCTTTTATAACAGATTTTATTTTCTAGATGCAGAGTTGAAGGCTTTGAAGGAAAATTTCAAAGTTCTAGACGTACTTATCCGGATTATTGGTCCCGTAACTAGAAATAATTCTATTAAAAATCTTTCCTTGAAACCATTTCATAATTACCCATGCCAACGAAGTTGGTAGGAGGTTCTGTTTTCGTCGCTGTTTGTCCGTTTGTCTGTGAACAACTTCCTGGCCACAATTTTACTCATAGAGTAGTGAAAGATACAAGGATTAATTTTAATGTTTAGACGTGGAAGTTATTCAATTTTAAATATCCTAGGTCAAAGGTCAAGATCAAGGTCGAGCAAAAGGTCGACCGAATTAACTCTAACCTTAACCACAAGTTCACACATGGTTTTCGTACAGACTTCAAATATGCCTACGGTCTAAATTGTTTCTGGGAAAGGCAAGCTGCTTTCAAGAAATAAGCTGCTGTGGTGGAGGTCTGCACTCCCATAGTTCTTTTCTAGTTTTAGTTTTGTTTCAAACAGGGTACCTCTAACACAGGCCTGTAAAGATTGTAAATTACAATCTTTTGTATGTCTGTTCTTTAATGTATCCTTTTTCCCCTCAATGTTCTGTCTTTGGAATACTTACCAGTAGTAACACCTGTCAAGCATTACTCTCTCGCAGCTATTGTTTAAAGACTATGAAAGTGTATACACATCTTTATTTTTGTAATATCTATCTATGTATTTACCAAGGCACTTCCCCCAATTTTTTTTGGGGGGGGGGAGCCGACATCAAACAAAGGAACAAAAGGGGACTTTTCCTCTCTTCTCTCCTCCCAGCCTGACGAGGGATTCAGCAGATTTTGGCTGGTACTGGTAGGATGCCACAGCCCACCCTCCCCCGTTATATCTATACTTTGAAATATTTTGCAGTCCTGGGTCACTTTCTTTCATACCTTATTACTTAACCTTAAGCTTGTATGTGTTTTCTTTGATCTAGTTTTCTCCCCTTCCTTGTCATAACTTTAAAAATACTTTTTGTATCTATTTGCTCCTATAATAAAACACGACTGTGGTCATGCAAAAACACCTCATTTGTGTGTGTGTATGTGTGTGAGGACGTGTGTGTGTTGTACCGGGGGTTTGGGGGTAGGGGTGGGGGTGGGGGGGGGCTTTCAACTAACCAAGGATCTTCTTTGTATATAACCATGATTTATCATCTCTCTTTCTTTCTCATCTTAAGTCGGTAAAAGACAGATGCATAAAAAACGAATGATTTATGAAGAGACTTTGAAGCCTTTTTGGGGGGACACTTGCGAAGAGGTTTAGTCAATGAATCTGGGATTAGTTGGTGAACAATAACTGCCTTAAAAAAAAAAAAAAAAAAAAAAAAAAAAAAGTTAGATGTCAGGATGTCTGAAAACTTTAAATCATTCATTCATTAAAAAGTTAGAAAACCTCACAAAAAAAAAAAAAAAAAAAAATACACTGAAATCAACCATGTCAGAGTTAGAAATGTATTTTAATGAGCACTTTTGTGTAAATTTCGTCCAATATTTTTATAGGACAATATCACGATTAAAAAAAATAGAAATGATTTTCATAGTATCTATCGTAATAAGAATACAATAATAGAAAATATAGTTTTGGCTACATAAATAGGAAATGAATTATCTTGACAACTCCGTAATCATAGGCACACTTTGTACACTGTTAAAACCGTAATTTTAATCGGAAATTCTCCTTAGAAAAAATGAGTTCTCAGCCGTGATTTCAGTAAAATACAGGCGATCGTAATTTTACCCAACTTTCTTATTACCTTTTACGGGTTGGTGATTGTAATATCACTTAACGTCGATATATCCGTTTTTAAAACGGTAAATGCCTGGCAACATTTATTCCAGGATTTTTTACCGTTTTTCTACGGTAAATTTTTATGGGTAGCGAAACTATATTGGATAACAGGAATAGGATTTGTAATGCTTTAATACATAATAAAAAGATTTTCTTCTTCTTCTTCTTCTTCTTCTTCTTCTTCTTCTTCTTATTATTATTATTATTATTATTATAGGATTTGTAATGCTTTAATACGTAATAAAAGAATTTCTTCTTCTTCTTCTTCTTCTTCTTCTTCTTCTTCTTCTTCTTCTTCTTCTTCTTCTTCTTCTTCTTCTTATTATTATTATTATTATTATTATTATTATTATTAAAAAGTTAACAAAATTTCCTTCTCTTTCATCTCCACACTCGGAAGACTTGTTTTTCCGGATGCAAATTCAGACATTCCTCTAAGTTTCGTTATGATTTCTTCTTTACGTTTATTAATACATTTACTCTCTTTTTTTTTTCCTTCAGGTTTTGTTAGAATTTTCTATTTTGATTTGATTTGTTCATTTGATTGTGTGTGTTTCGAAGTCCTGATTTTGTAAATGGAAATAGAAGAAATTACAGCACACCTAATAATGCTGGATTCCAACCGTTATAAGTATCTATATATCCTTGAATTTACTGAAAATGTTTAAGTAATCCCCATACTGTTAACGCCAGATTGGGGTTCGAGTCCCGCTCAAACTCGTTAGCTCTTTGGTCGATGCAACCTCACCATCCTTATGAGCTAAGGATGGGGGTGGGTGGGTTTGGGAGAGCCTATAGGTCTATCTGCTGAGTCATCAGTAGCCATAGCCAGGCCCTCCTTGGTTCTAGCTTGGGTGGAGAGGGAGTTTGGGCGCTGATCATATATATGTATATATATGTGTGTATATATATATATATATATATATATATATATATATATATATATATATATATATATATATATATATATATATATATATATATATATATATATATATATATGGTCAGTCTCTAAGACATTGTCGTGCTTGATAGGGCAATGTTACTGTCCCTTTCCTCTTCCATTCATAAGTGGGGTTTAAACCTTAAATCGTATTTTATCACCATGACGTCATTCAAGTTTATTTTCGTATGCCATAAAAGTTAATGATGTCGGGCTTGAGTTCCAGTTTCATTAGAATAGATGCTCACCATAACGTCAGACGCGCAATCCCAAGCCACCAATTGTGGTGCCCAACCATAGCAGCTTAAACTCACGGTTCCGGGCGGGGATCGATCTGCTTCCATGCGAATGGTAGGCGAACACGTTATATAGGTGATTTATTGTAGGACCTCCATGTCACTTTGTATAAGAGTAGGTGTAGGTAAGCAGTGGTAAGAAAAAAAAAAAAGGAAAACTAAAATTCCTCTGTAAGTTATTGTCAGGCAAAAAAAAGAAAAAAAAGAAAATATATGGTGTATAGATTCACTGTAAGATAGTGGCATGGGAATTTTTTTATTTTTTATTTTTTATCTGTTTGATAGATTACATTTTGACGGTTTTGAAAGATCCTCTGTAAGTTACAGGCAGGCCCCCCCAAAAAAAAATCATCTTGTGGATAGATTGTTTTTTTTAATAAGTCCATAGAAATTCCATTATAAGTTACAAGCAGGGAAAAATAAAATAATAAGTTTCATCTGTTAGATAGACGGTTTTTTTTTTTTTTTTTTTTTTTTTTTTTTTTTTTTTTTTTTTTTAAGACCACAGAAGATCCATGTGTATAATATCAAAAGGCAGAGTACTCATTTACTTCATCAATTTCATTGGAGGTTTTAATTAAAATTTGGCATCTCGGCCTCTCCCTACACTGTTAAAAATGTATCGTAAAAGAAACGGTAAAAATCCTGGAATAAATGTTGCTAGGCATTTACCGTTTTAAAAAAAGGGTACATTAACGTAAAGGATTGATATTACGGTCACAAACCGGTGAAAGATATTAACAAAGTAGGGTAGAAATTACCGCCGTCTGTATATTACTGAAATACGGCTGAGAACAGTAATATTTTTTTTACGGAGATGTTCAGATTTGCTATACTGTTAAAAATTTGCCGTAATAAACGGTAAAAATCCTATAATAAATGTTGCCAGGCATTTACCATTTTTAAAAAAAAGGTATATTGACGTAAAGGAGTGATATTACGTTTACCAACCCGTGAAAGATAATAACAAAATAAGGTAAAAAGTATGGTCATCTGTATTTTACTGAAATACGGCTGAGAAAAGTGTCTTTTTACGGAGAATTTCCGATGAAAATTACTGTTCTTTTATCACAGTGTACTTCGCGGCAAAATAACCTTCACCGTAGTTGTCGTAACGTTTCCAAAATCAAAATAACTATTTTGCCAATTTAAATCCAAATATCAACAAACG
>NC_090736.1:8411701-8416701 GCF_036898095.1 Palaemon carinicauda | reverse complement strand
TGATATTTTAATAGAGCCTACTATGGTTAAACACCTTGAAAATTAATTAATATTCAGTTATACTGTGCATTGTATATGATTTATTTATTTCATTCCTATATGATTTGAAGTTGGAAATAAAGACTTTAACTAATACTAAGACTTAGAAAGCTTTGTTACAGAAAACAAAGACTTTAACTAATACTAACACTTGGAAATCGTTGTCACAGAAAACATAGACATTAACTAATATAACCTTGTCACAGAAAACAAAGACTTATACTAACATTAAGACTCGGAAAGACTTGTCATGGAAAACAAAGACTTTAACTAATATAAAGATTTGGAAAGACTTGTCACAGAAAACAAAGACTTATACTAACACTAAGACTCGGAAAGATTTGTCACGGAAAACAAAGACTTTAACTAATATAAAGACTTGGAAAGACTTGTCACAGAAAACAAAGACTTTAACTAATACAAAAACTTGGAAAGACTTGTCACAGAAAAAAAAAGACTTTAACTAATACAAAAACTTGGAAAGACTTGTCACAGAAAACAGAGACTTTAACTAATATAAAGACTCGGAAAGACTTGTCACGGAAAACAAAGACTTTAATTAATATAAAGACTTGGAAAGACTTGTCACAGAAAACAAAGACTTTAACTAATATTAAGATTTGGAAAGCCTGGCCACAGAAAACAAAGACTTTAACTAATATTAAGACTTGGAAAGACTTGTCACAGAAAACAAAGACTTTAACTAAGACTAAGACCTGGAAAGACTTGTCACAGAAAACAAAGACTTTAACTAATACTAAGAATTGGAAAGACTTCTTCTGTAGCACCTGTGATAGGTATTCACCTAAAAAAAAAAAAGAAGGGAGAAAGCAACCAGGAAAGGAAGGACAAATAGTGAATAAGGGAAAAGTAGGCTTAAATGAAAGGACATATAGAAAAGAAGGGAGAAAGGAGGCAGGAAAGAAAGGACACAAATTAAAAGAAGAGAGAAAGGAGAAAGGAAAGAAAGTAAAAATAGAAAAGAAGGGAGAAAGGAGTTCAGAAAGAAAGGGCAAATAGAAAAGTAGGGAGAAAGCAGTCAGGAAAGAAAGGACACAAAATGTGAATAAGGGAGGACGAGGTTGGAAAGAAAAGACAATTAGAAAAAGAAGTCAGAAAGGAGGTAGGAAAGTAAGGAAAATTAGAAAAGAATGGAGAAAGGAGGTAGGAAAGAAAGGACAAATAGAAAAAGAAGTCAGAAAGGAGGCAGGAAAGAAAAGACAAATAGAAAAGAGGGGAGAAAAGAGGCAGGAAAGAAAGGACAAATAGAAAAGAAAGGAGAAAGGAGGCAGGAAAAAAGGACAAATAGACAAGAAGGGAGAAAGGAGGCAGGAGAGAAAGGAAAAATAGAAAAGGAGGGTAAAAGGAGGTAGGAAAGAAGGGTCAATTAGAAAAAGAAGTCAGAAATGAGGCAGGAAAGAAGGGACAAATAGAAAAGAAGGGAAAAGGAGGTAGGAAAGAAAGGACAAATAGAAAAGAAGGGCGAAAGGAGGCAGGAAAGAAAGGACAAATAGACAAGAAGGGAGAAAGGAGGTAGGAAATAAAGGACAAATAGAAAAGAAGGGAGAAAGGAGGTAGGAAAGAAAGGACAAATAGAAAAGAAGGGAGAAAGGAGGTAGGAAAGAAAGGACAATTAGAAAAAGAAGTCAGAAAGGAGTTAGGAAAGAAAGGACAAATAGAAAAGAATGGAGAAATGAGGTAGGAAAGAAAGGACAAATAGAAAAGAAGAGAGAAAGGAGGAAAGAAAGGACAAATAGAAAAGAAGAGAGAAAGGAGGTAGAAAAGAAAGAACAAATAGAAAAGAAGGGAGAAATGAGGCAGGAAAGAAAGGAAAACTAAAAAAGAAGGGAGAAATGAGGTAAGAAAGAAAGGACAAATAGAAAAGAAGGTAGAAAGGAGGCAGAAAAGAAAGGACAAATAGAAAAGAAGGGAGAAAGGAGGCAGGAAAGAAAGGACAAATAGAAAAGAAGAGAGAAAGGAGGAAAGAAGGGACAAATAGAAAAGTAGGGGGAAAGGAGGTAGGAAAGAAAGGACAAATAGAAAAGAAGGGAGAAATGAGGCAGGAAAGAAAGGACAAATAGAAAAGAAGGGAGAAATGAGGCAGGAAAGAAAGGACAAATAGAAAAGAAGGGAGAAAGGAGACAGGAAAGAAAGGACAAATAGAAAAGAAGGTAGAAAGGAGGCAGAAAAGAAAGGACAAATAGAAAAGAAGGGAGAAAGGAGGCAGGAAAGAAAGAACAAATAGAAAAGAAGGGAAAAGAAGGTAGGAAAGAAAGGACAAATAGAAAAAAAGGGAGAAAGGAGGCAGGAAAGAAAGGACAAATAGAAAAGAAGGGAAAAGGAGGTAGGAAAGAAAGGACAAATAGAAAAGAAGGGGGAAAGGAGGCAGGAAAGAAAGGACAAATAGACAAGAAGGGAGAAAGGAGGTAGGAAATAAAGGACAAATAGAAAAGAAGGGAGAAAGGAGGTAGGAAAGAAAGGACAAATAGAAAAGAAGGGAGAAAGGAGGTAGGAAAGAAAGGACAAATAGAAAAGAAGGGAGAAAGAAGGTAGGAAAGAAAGGACAATTAGAAAAAGAAGTCAGAAAGGAGTTAGGAAAGAAAGGACAAATAGAAAAGAATGGAGAAATGAGGTAGGAAAGAAAGGACAAATAGAAAATAAGAGAGAAAGGAGGAAAGAAAGGACAAATAGAAAAGAAGAGAGAAAGGAGGTAGAAAAGAAAGGACACATAGAAAAGAAGGGAGAAATGAGGCAGGAAAGAAAGGAAAACTAAAAAAGAAGGGAGAAATGAGGTAGGAAAGAAAGGACAAATAGAAAAGAAGGGCGAAAGGAGGCAGGAAAGAAAGGACAAATAGAAAAGAAGGGAGAAAGGAGGCAGGAAAGAAAGGACAAATAGAAAAGAAGAGAGAAAGGAGGAAAGAAGGGACAAATAGAAAAGTAGGGGGAAAGGAGGTAGGAAAGAAAGGACAAATAGAAAAGAAGGGAGAAATGAGGCAGGAAAGAAAGGACAAATAGAAAAGAAGGGAGAAAGGAGGCAGGAAAGAAAGGACAGATAGAAATGAAGGGAGAAAGGAGACAGGAAAGAAAGGACAAATAGAAAAGAAGGTAGAAAGGAGGCAGAAAAGAAAGGACAAATAGAAAAGAAGGGAGAAAGGAGGCAGGAAAGAAAGAACAAATAGAAAAGAAGGGAAAAGGAGGTAGGAAAGAAAGGACAAATAGAAAAAAAGGGAGAAAGAAGGCAGGAAAGAAAGGACAAATAGGAAAGAAGGGAAAAGGAGGTAGGAAAGAAAGGACAAATAGAAAAAAAGGGAGAAAGAAGGCAGGAAAGAAAGGACAAATAGGAAAGAAGGGAAAAGGAGGTAGGAAAGAAAGGACAAATAGAAAAGAAGGGGGAAAGGAGGCAGGAAAGAAAGGACAAACAGACAAGAAGGGAGAAAGGAGGTAGGAAATAAAGGACAAATAGAAAAGAAGGGAGAAAGGAGGTAGGAAAGAAAGGACAAATAGAAAAGAAGGGAGAAAGGAGGTAGAAAAGAAAGGATAAATAGACAAGAAGGGAGAAAGGTGGTAGGAAAGAAAGGACAAATAGACAAGAAGGGAGAAAGGAGGTAGGAAAGAAAGGACAAATAGAAAAGAAGGGAGAAAGGAGGTAGAAAAGAAAGGATAAATAGACAAGAAGGGAGAAAGGTGGTAGGAAAGAAAGGACAAATAGACAAGAAGGGAGAAAAGAGGTAGGAAAGAAAGAACAAATAGAAAAGAAGGGGGAAAGGAGGTAGGAAAGAAAGGACAAATAGAAAAGAAGGGGGAAAGGAGGCAGGAAAGAAAGGACAAATAGACAAGAAGGGAGAAAGGAGGTAGGAAAGAAAGGACACATAGAAAACAAGGGAAAAGGAGGTAGGAAAGAAAGGACAAATAGAAAAGAAGGGGGAAAGGAGGCAGGAAAGAAAGGACAAATAGACAAGAAGGGAGAAAGGAGGTAGGAAAGAAAGGACAAATAGAAAAGAAGGGGGATAGGAGCAGGAAAGAAAGGATAAATAGAAAAGAAGGGAGAAAGGAGGCTGGAAAGAAAGGACAAATAGAAAAGAAGGGAGAAAGGAGATAGGAAAAAAGGACAAATAGAAAGGAAGGGAGAAAGGAGGTAGTTAAGAAAGGACAAATAGAAAAGAAGGGAGAAAGGAGGTAGGAAAGAAAGGACAAATAGAAAGGAAGAGAGAACGGAGGTAGGAAAGAATTTACAAGATTAGTATTCAGTTCCTTCGTTTAATGCTGGGACTTTTTAGTTTAGAAAATACAAAATCCGTGTAAACGTCAATGAAGATCTGACAGAAAACAGAGCTGTTTGCAAACCACGGAGAAACACCACACGAGTGTTAATAATGTTGTTTTAGCGACAGCATTTGAGGACGTTTTCCTCTCTGGGTAAATATAGGTATCTTGGTCGACCAGCTCCTAAAGGTGTCTATTTCCGTCACAGATTCACTACCGTTTCCTCCCTAGACACCCTCTCCTCCCTCTCTCTCTCCACTTCCCCCGAGAACTCTCCCTGATCTCCCTAGCTTTTTCCCCGCAACGTCAGCACTGTTGCCAAATACCTGTGACCTTTGCAATCTTTCAGGGATAGATTGGGAATTCGATTTGTTGATATGGCACCACTGTCGTGGCTTCCTCCTTTGGATTTTTTTTCCAAGGGAGGGGGAATGTTGAGTATTTCATTTGCGACAGCTAAAGGGCGTGGGAGTATGAAAACCAGTATTATTTTGATACCTTGGTGACCTAGAACACACCTCTTGAGTCAGAGTAGAAACGTGCAATAAATGATATTGTATGATATACATTATATATACACACATACACATAATTTATATATATATATATATATATATATATATATATATATATATATATATATATATACTTATATATGTATATTTATAAATATATATATATATATATATATATATATA
>NC_090736.1:8389201-8409201 GCF_036898095.1 Palaemon carinicauda | reverse complement strand
TTCTTCCTCATGCTAATTTGAAGTTATTATGGTGTATGTAGGAAAGATTTGTTTAAATGTTGCTGTTCTTGAAATATTTTATTTTGTTTTATTTTGATTGTTCATTACTTCCTTTTTAGTTTATTTATTTCTTTATTTCCTATCCTCACTGGGCTATTTTTCCTTTTTAGAGCCCTTGGGCTTATAGCATCGTGCTTTTGCCAAAGACAACACCAAGCGAAACACAAGATGAATAATATTCTTAATTAATATCTATTGAGTTCGTTTTTTTCTCTTTTTTTTTTTGGTAAATGATTTTTTCTTCCTATTGTCAATTTGAAGTTTTTATAGTTTATATATGAAAGTTTATTTTAATGTTACTGTTTTTGTAATATTTTGTTTTAATTGCTCATTTACGTCTCTTGTAGCTAATTCATTTCTTTATTTTCTTTCTTCACTGGGCTATTTTTCCCTGTTGGCATCGTGATTTTGCCAAAGGCGGCACTAGGCGAAACACAAGATGAATAATATTCTCGATTCATTTCTGTTTGGTTCTTTATTTTTTTTTTAATGCTTGTTTTCTCCCTCTTGGTATTTTGAAGTTTTTATAGTTCATGTATGAAAGATTTATTTATATGTTCCTGTTCTAGAAATGTTTTTTTTTTTTTTTAGATTGTTCATTTACGTCTCTTGTAGCTTATTCATTTCTTTATTTCCTTTCCTCACTGGGCTATTTTTCTTTTTTGGAGCCCTTGGGCTTATAGAATCTTGGTTATCCAAATAGGGTTGTAGCTTGGCAAGCAATTATAATAATAATAATAATAATAATAATAATAATAATAATAATAATAATAATAATAATAATAATAATGATAAATGTTTTCAATTCGGCCTTGAAACAATATCAAGTCTTATTTTTACTTCTGAAGGCCTACGAAATTTTCTTATTGGCAGTTCTTAATGTTTCAGCCACGTAAATATTTTCAGAAATTATAAACGCATGTTTATATCTTCCGTTTCTTTATATTTCATTCATATTCTTTACTGTAAGAATAAAGAAAAACTTCTCATTCTTCCCCGAAAGGGAATATTCTCCTTTTTTTCTTATTATTCCATTAAGAGAAATAGATGTATTTTTATGGGAACAGGAAAATTTATGGTCTGATTTTGCTCAAAGGGAAAAAACGTTCAAAGAGAGAAGAAGAGTCAATACAACATTTGAATTCCTGACAAACGAGAAGCTGGTCGTAAAATCTAACATTTGTCGACCTAGAGTTTACATTACGAATTATATTGTTGTTAAAAACAATAAAATCAAGGAACTTCGGCAGTTCTTTACACACAGACACACACAAATATATATATATATATATATATATATATATATATATATATATATATATATATATATATATATATATATATATATATATATGTGTGTGTGTATATACTGTATATATGTGTATATATATATTTATGTATGTTGCTATATATGTATTTGTATGCTATATTATATATATATATATATATATATATATATATATATATATATATATATATATATATATACACACACAGTAGATATATGTATTTAGGTATATATATATATATATGTGTGTGTGTATATATGTATATATAGATATATATATATATATATATATATATATATATATATAGATAATTATATATATATATATATATATACATATATGTGTGTGTATATATATGTATATATAAAGGTATATATATATATATATATATATATATATATATATATATATATATATATATATATATAATAAATTTTGCACATTTAAACGTGTTTTTCATATTTCAAATAAGCCATATATATTATCACATTAAAGTCTGGATTCTCTTAACAACCTTGGGATCAGAGTCCCAGAAGAATTGTTATTAACTTTTATCTTTCTTCGTGGCTGAGTGGTATGGTCAATGTCACACAAGTATCCTGGACTAGAGTTCGAAGCCCGGCCGGAAAGATACTATAGCCTTTGAGTGATTTCGCCTGGGGCTCTGATCCCGAGGATGTTAAGAGAATCCTGACTTTAATGTGTTAATATATATGGCTTATTTGAAATATATTTATATATATATATATATATATATATATATATATATATATATATATATATATATATATATATATATATATATATGTATATATATATATATATATGTATATGTATATATATATATATATATATATATATATATATATATATATATATATATATATATATATATATATATATATATATATATGTATATATATATATATATATATTTCGTTGCAAAATTAAGTAAAAAAACTTAAAAATTATATAAGAGCGACCTCATAATGGTAATGAAATAGAGAAAATATCCGACATAGCAAAAATCGTTGTAAAATTTGCTCTCTCGAAGTTTCCATCAGCTAATAGAAGAACGGGCGAATAATAAATTCATTTTATTTATATCTTTTACGATAAACTCATTTATAAAAGACACTTATAGTGCTTCTGAAGCGTAATTAACCCCAGTAATTAAGTTCGAGTCTCAGAAAAAAAAAATCGCTACGGCGTCTGTTTTTGGTTATTGACATTTTCACGTAGTTTTTTTTTTTTTTTTTTTTTCCCAATATTTCGGTAACGTGCAATTTAAACTAAGGCTGATAAAGTCTATACTTTAATTTGCCTCGTCGGAAAGGGTTATTATTATTATTATTATTATTATTATTATTATTATTATTATTATTATTATTATTATTATTATTAGCAGCTAAGCTACAACCCTAGTTGGAAAAGCAAGATTCTATAAGCCCAAGGGTTCCAATTGGGAAAAATAGCCCATTGAGGAGAGGAAATAGGGAAATAAATGAACGATATGAGAAAAAAATTAATAATAAAATATTTTAGCTAGCTTTTTTGTTTTAGTGTGTTTGATTACAGGATTTTTCAAAAGTTATGTGATTTTCGCAAAAGAAATTACATGAATTTTGATAAAAGCTACTGAAATTTATTTTTATTTTTTTTGGGGGGTGTTGGGAGAGGAGATAAATTAAGTAGATTAAAGGGGGTAAATTAAGTAGATTAAAGGGGTAAATTAAGTAGATTAAAGGGGTAAATTAAAGGGGAAAATTAAAGAGGTAAATTAAGTAAATTAAAGGGGTAAATTAAGTAGATTAAAGGGGTAAATTAAGTTATTAAAGGGGTAAATTAAAGGGGGTAAATTTAAGAGGTAAATTAAGTAAATTAAAGGGGTAAATTAAGTAAATTAAAGGGGTAAATCAAAGGGGTAAATTAAAGAGGTAAATTAAGTAAATTAAAGGGGTAAATCAAAGGGGTAAATTAAAGAGGTAAATTAAGTAAATTAAAGGGGTAAAATAAGTAAATTAAAGGGGTAAATTAAGTAAGTTAAAGGGGTAAATTACGTAAATTAAAGGGGTAAATTAAAAGGGTAAATATGTGTGGGACAAGTCTTAAGAAAATTGGATAGCTATGTTAGGAACGCGCTAATTTTGACAACAGTATATCGTTAATTTGTTCTCACCATTTATTTATTTCCTTATTTCCTTTCCTCACTGGGCTATTTTTCCCTGTTGTAGCCCTTGGACTTATAGCATCTTGCTTTTCCAACTAGGTTTGTACCTGGGCTATTAATAATAATAATAATAATAATAATAATAATAATAATAATAATAATAATAATAATAATAATAATAATAATAATAATAATAATAATTAAGCAAACTAAAACATCACCAGAGATTTAATGATTAGAATGATCATACCTACTTCTGAAGACTCTTTGACCAACTTTGCTAATAAGATTAATAATATAATTCATTTTATACCAAATGAATAACTTTATTCATATCCCTAAGACTTTTTTTTACGTGTGACTAATCCATTTACCCCCAACAACCTCACTTAGCTATTTGGAGGTGCCGAAGTGTAGTGTTTACAAACAGCATTTTGTTTACGGTCGTTCCTATATATAGGAGCGAAGGATGGCATCATGATAAACAGGTCCCCATAGGCTCTGGCTTGTATGATTGAGCGTTCTTGGGATTTCATACATACCAGGTGGAAGGAGGTTATGTTTTACCACCTCTTTGTGTGTGTGTGCTTGTTTGCAAATAGCTTACTGGCCACAATTTTAATCGTAGAGTAATGAAACTTCTAGGGATTAACTGTTATGTTAAAAAATGTAAATTTTGGAAGGTCAAGGTCAAAGGTTAATATCACGGTCAAGCAAAACATCGAGAAATAAGCTGCGACGGCGGAGGTCTGCGCTCTACTGAGTGCCCCTCTAGTATTTAATGTTTTGCTGGTTTGGGATGCATTTCGAAGTATAGATAATCTCAATATTATGTATATAGCCTCAGGAAGTGTAATTAGATATGTAGAATTATGACTGAATCTCACCCCAGGTCTCTAATCAAGTTTCTAATCCTGCTATATGAAGTTTCAAGGTGTCTGGTTTCAGTTCCTGTATCATCTGAAGAGACGCGCACCAGAACGTCAGCCGGGCAAGCGCACTCCAAACTGTAGCACCCAACCACAGCAGTAACTTTTCCAGTAAAGAGTTAAACTCATGGGCCTAGGTTAGGAACGATCTGTTGTCATGCGAATGCAAGGTGAACGTGTTACCGTTATACAATCTGGCGTTTTAGCATCCAAAAACCAAGAAAAAAAAAAAATGCATTTCAACGCAACATACTTGATATATCGGAAGAACTGTGCAATTATTAGACTTACTAATATATTATGCCACTTTTGACGCGGCAAGTATACTGATTCCATCCTAAATGTGAAAACTAATATAAGTTAATCTATGGAAATGGAGTTCTTATGCAGTAGCTCATCTGGTTATTTGTCATTGCTATTTACTTCTGCATCTCAGACTCTCATATTCACGGAAGATCAAACTTCCCCTGTAAGCAATTTTAAGGCCTTCCTAAGGATATGAAACCAAAGGAATTATTTGAAAAATATCCAGGAAGTTAAACGTGATAATTTCCCTTGGTATGAAAAACAGTCAGGCTTCCAGAGTACCCAAGGAGGCTAAGGCCGTTTTAAAGATGGCGTCACATTGCAACACTACAACTGCCAAAAACCGTTTCGGAAAGCGTTTTAAATGTGACGTCAATATGGCCGTAAAAGCTACCGCGCACAATATAAACTAAGTCAATCTAGTCATTATGACAATCAGTCTTAGGCCGGGAGCACACTAGCGACTCTGTGGCGCCACAAAGCCACAGCATCGTGTGGCGGGGATGTGGTCTCCCATAGGTTTCCATTGTTTTCAAACCCACGCCATGCCTGTGGCGGGGATGAGCGACAGAGAGCCACAGTCGTTAGTTTTCGCGGCAAAAGTTGAAAACAATGGAAACCTATGGGAGACCACATCCCCGCCACACGATGCTGTGGCTTTGTGGTGCCACAGGGTCGCTAGTGTGCTCCCGGAATATTTATGAAGCCACTGCAGACACGTTCGGCTAAATGTTGTCGTAGGTGGGATACATCGCTTAATATTCTGTTAAGTTGATAGTAGAGTCAGTGTCGGAGGACGGCATCATCAAAGAATAAGACACAGCAGTGAGGGGGAAGGCGGGAGGGAGCTTGACATTCCGGTGTTCACCAATGTCAGGTGATAACTGAAAGGCGAAGTGTATGAAACTAAACTTTATTTGATTAATCATAGAGTTTATGCACACGGTCTTGCAAGCAAGAACGTCACAGGCGTTCAAACATAAGCTAGCTTGCTAACACAGCTGGTCTATTAACAGTGCCTCGAAGATTGAGTGATGATATAAGAAAAGGAAAATCTTTACAGTTTACGAACATGTATAAAACATGTGCGGTAAAAAGGCCTCAGACATGTCCCTCCACTTGTGTCTCTTATTTATAATGTCCATCTATTGTCTGTCCTCATTATATGCCATGCCCAAATATCCTAGAAAATACTCTCAACAAAGTTATCGTTTAGCAAAACATCAGTTGCATTGATGCCTTACCTGATAACAAAATAACGTGTCTTAATCTGTCATTTCCAGTGGTCAATTCTTAGGCCTACATTTCTTAGGAGATGATTTTACCTTAGACTAATGATCGTGCCCTATAATTATCAGCTAAGTAGACCTAATGTACTTTAGTTGTAAAAAGAATAGACCTTTTTTTTCTTTTTCAGGTCATATATTATTATTATTATTATTATTATCATCATTATAATTATTAATTACTTGCTAAGCTACAACCCTAGTTGAAAAAGCAGGATGCTATAAGCCAGGGCTCCAATAGGGAAAATAGCCCAGTGAGGACAGAGAATAAGGAAATAAACTACAAGAGAAGTTTAAGAACAATAATAACATTAAAATAAATCTTTCATATATAAACAATAAAACTTCAAAATAACAATACAAAGAGAAGCAAGATAGAACAGTGCATTAGTTAACCCCTTGCATGAAGAAGAATTTTTGAGTAATCTCAGTATTGTCAGGTGTATGAGGAAAGAGGAGAACGTGTAAAGAATAAATGAGCCGTAACCAGCGAGAGACATCTAATGTAGTACAGTCTGGTCAATCAAAGGACCCAATAACACTCTAGCAGTAACGTCTCAACGGGTGGCTGGTGCCTTGGCCAACCTATTACGTGCAAGTTATATTTATTGTTAGTTTTAATGACTTGAAGGATGGCAATTTGATCAACTATACCATAAACAAAACTCTCTCTCTCTCTCTCTCTCTCTCTCTCTCTCTCTCTCTCTCTCTCTCTCTCTCTCTCTCTCTCTCTCTCAAGACCTACATTCCCTTATGACATTTCCTCCACTTTCAACTCCACCAGAAATGTTTAATGAAATCATTTGAGCAACAGAATGAAATCCACTTACCTCCCTAACTAGCCAATTAAAGATCTACCCTAAGAACCAGGAGATGAGGCCTTTTAAGTTGTTGGATATATGCCATCGCCAGCAACACTCTTATTTAGTAATGCTTCTTAGAGAGAATTGGATTGGAATAGAAGTTCAGCTCTCTGGGAGTGATTTAATTGCTTCATGGAAATGTCCCGAAGGTAATCAAATGGGGATAGCAATAATTAAAGAGCCATATGAAATATGAGTGCAATTAGGAGTGGTATTACACACATGATTAAGATAGAGAATATGATTAGGTAATAGTTGATGATGAGGAGGAAGGATTTAAAGATATGAGAATTATTTTCTGATGCTACAGAAATATGTTTACTTTATGATGAATAGTGAAGGATATAAAATGAAAACGTGAGGATATAAAGCATATAGTTTAAGATTTACAGATATAATTAGGTGTTCTGCAAGGAATTTTATATATATATATATATATATATATATATATATATATATATATATATATATATATATACATATATATATATATATATATATATATATATACATATATACATATATATATATATATATATATATATATATATATATATATATATATATATATATATATATATATATATATATATATATATAAGTAATGGTTAAGCTATAATTGGATCAGTTGTTAGTATTTGAAATTATCAAATGCATAGTTAAGATTTACAGATATAATTAGGTGTTCGGCAAGGAAAATTTTGGATATAAGTAATGGATAAGGATATAATAGGATTAGTTGTGATTATTTACAATTATAAAACGATATAACAAATAATTAAAGATCTGAGAAAAAATAGTTAATTGTGTTAAAGAAATAGTTAAAGATACAAGAGAAATGCTATAATGGGGATATCAAAAAGGATTAAAAATAAGCAACAGAGAAATAGTAAATATGAGATAACCAGTTAAAGTATGAATCAAAATATTGAAAAGGATACGTATATGATAATGACATTCATTCTATGTAGAAATGAGTAATGCTTCAATAGTTAAAATAAAATTTGAAATAGATATGTTGAGAATATTATAATAGTAGAATTATGGAGACGTTCATGAGAATAACCCAAGCAATTAGCCTTAAGTATTATTATTATTATTATTATTATTATTATTATTATTATTATTATTATTACTTGGTAAGCTACAACCCTAGCTGGAAAAGCAGAATAGCATAAGCCCAAGGGATCCAACGGGGAAAATAGCCCAGTCAGGAAACGAAATAAGGAAACGAACAAACTACGGCAGAAATAATGAACAATTAGAATGAAATATTCTATGAACAGTGACAACAGTAAAATGAATCTTTCATGTATAAACTATGAACACTAAGAAAACAAGAGAAAGAGAAATAAGGTAGAATAGTGTGCCCGAGTGTACCCTCAAGCAAGAGAACTCTAACCCAAGACAATGGAAGGCCATGATACAGAGGCTTTGGCAGTACCTTTAGGTTGTAGTGGCCGATGCGGTAACGTCCCTGACTGGTGAATGCCAGACTGGGGTTCGAGTCCCGCTCAAACTCGTTAGTTTCTTTAGTCTCTGCAATCTCACCATCCTTGTGAGCTAAGGATGGGGGTTTTGGGGGAGGCCATAGGTCTATCTGCTGAGCCATCTGCAGCCATTGCCTGGACTTCCTTAGTTCTAGCTTGGGTGGAGAGGGGGCTTGGGCGCTGATCATATTTATATATGGTCAATCTCTAGGGCATTGTCCAGCTTGGTAGGGCAATGTCCCTGTCCCTTGTCTCTGCCATTCATGAGTAGCCTTTAAATGAGCAGGCATAATGAAGATACTTCATTTCTCGACCCACGTTCATTTTACTTAGTGGCTCCGAAGGTGTTTAGGGTATATCCAGTTAAATAAACAGGGAACACTATTAGATCGAGGTCTGGCCAAGTGACGTATTGGAAAATAAACTTTATGACTGTTAATACTTTCAAACGTTATTTTAATTCCAGGGGTGAATTTATCGAGTTTCGTCTCTATGCATATTGAACGAAATCTATTTTATGATTTTGATTTTGATATTTCGTGAAATCAAACAAATTGATTATCCTTTTGGTTTATCTTTTAATAGAATTATCTATTTGGAATTGAGGTAATGTAATGATTCATGTGAAATGAAGAGTTTAGAGAAAGAAAAGGAAAATAGAAAGAGAAAATAAGATGTAAACAAGAGGATAAGATAAAGTTTTAAAAGTTGATAGACTGGTGGGATTAAACCAAAGGGAATAGATGAAGATAAAATTGTAGAAAATAATTCAAACCAGCAACTAAGGTGATAAGCACCCTAGTCAACTCCCCACCAAAGGTAGGACTAGAAATGACCAGGCAATGGCCGAGATGACATTGCAGGTAGATAGACCTATAGGACTAGACCTACAAGAAGCAGCTGGACATGTATGGAATATTTTTTGGGGGGTGGAGGGAGTGGAGGGGCTTTTTCAGACCCATGTTATATATCACAAGACCGAGGAATTCTTTGGACATTCTTTTGAGGATACTTTTTTTTTTTGGATTTTTTTTTTTAACGAAATATTTTCCAAGAGGAACTTATTTTCGAAGAATTCTTGAAGTTTCTTTTGCCAGAGGACGGAGGTAAAAAGGTAGATTATTAAAAATAAAGTTACAGTACTCTTAGGGCATTGTAGAAAGCTTTTTTTTTTTTTTTTTTTTTTTTTGGGGGGGGGGTTACGAAGGATTTTCTATTTATTCGTCTATCATCATCATCTCCTATTACGCCTATTGACGCAAAGGACTTTCGCCAGTCGTCTCCTACTTCACGCTTCATAGTTCTCAGCCATGTAGGCCTTCGTCTTCTAACTAATGCCTTGTGGAGCCCAGTTGAGCGTTTAGTGAACTAACCTCTCTTTGCGAGTGCGAAGAAAATGCCCAAACCATCTCCATCTACCCTTCACCATGATCTCATCCACATAGAGCACAAGAGTAATTTCTCTTATAGTTTCATTTCTTATCCTGTCCTGCCCTTTACCTCCCATTATTCTTATGAAGCCTTTGTTCTCAAATATACAGAATCTGTTGTATATTGTTTCTTTTTTATCATTTGAATGTTATCTTAGTTTTACTCATATTTATTTTCAGTCCCACATTTCTGATTTCTCTACTCTGATCTTCTGTCATTTTTTTGAAATTCCTCCCAGGATTCAATAAACCCAACTATGTTATCCACAAATCTTTGATAAAGTTTTTCCAAGCTTTAGGTATAGAACATTCTTGCAGACATTTTGTATACAGTTCAGCTAGTTTTTCTACTATGAATTCTTCCCCATCTATTATTGAACCAATTCTTAGGCCATCTATTCCTGCTTTGCCTCTTTTCGTGCCTTTTAATGCTTTCTTTACTTCAACTATTACGTTTGGTACTGGCTTAGGTGTTTCATTATTTCTATTGGCAAAGTAATTTCTTATATCACTATTATATTGCATTGTATAGAAAACTATTGCAATTTTTATCACTCCATCTCTATTGTTAATAGTATTTCTATTTTTATCCTTTAAAGCAAAGATGTGTCGGTGCCCTTTTCCATGTCTTCTTTTCATTAGTTTAATGCTTCTTCCTTTCTTTAGCATTTGGTCGCGCTTTTGGTCTGATTGTGTTTACTAATGTCTTGGGTTTTTAGTTTGTTTGTTTGTTGTTTTGGATAGGTCTGCTAATTGTATTTCATCTTTCTTTGAATTTACCCTCAATTCCAATCATTTCTTTATTAGGCCTTTATTTGTTAGTTTTCCTCGATCATATTTAGGAACTTTAACACCTATCTCCTTTGCTGAATCCAATAAAATTATTGTTAAATTGCTCCTTCATGTCCTCTTGACTTGCTTTTACTTCATCATGTAGCTGGGAGTACCTATTTTCCATTGCTCTTATTAAAGGAATTTTTATTATCTTTCTTAAAATTAGTTTTTCTCTCTTTCCTTAGATCTAAACAAATTATGCTTTTCCCCATTCTATGGCATTCTATGGTCGCTTGACTTTAGCTTCTTTACCACTGTGACACATTTATCTAAATCATCTTTTTCACCGCAGATAAAATCTATTTCATTTTTTCGTTTCTCCGGGCGGATAGCAACTGACTGCTCCAAATGTTATCCCTAAGGACTAACCAGAGGCAAATCCATCTCTTTAATAGCCTCTCCTCATTGTATTCAGTGAAGTGGTACGCTTATAATACTTCAAGGAAAGATAGTTAAAAAGAGAGATGCGTGTACGAGATGAGATTGGAACACTTCAAAGATTTGTCTTTCGTTCATTCTTTTTGGCCTACATCTGGAACAGTCAGGTGTAATCAGGGTTTGGAATCAGGGTTTAAACTTGTGTATGTAGCCATTAACTTAGATGCTGCTGCTTTTTACCTTAAATTACCTTAAAACTTTTCCAACTTCCTTGAATTTGAAGCTAGTAAAACTGATATTATCTTACAAATATCCAGTGTTTGGAATCAGGGTTTAAACTTGTGTCTGTAGCCATTACCTTAGATGCTGCTGCTTTTTTACCTTAAATTAACTTAAAACTTTTCTAACATCATTAAATTTGAAGCTAGAAAAACTGATATTATCTTACAGATATCATTACCTTGGAAATTACCTTGAAACCATGCAAATTACTCGAAACTAAGGTAAACTGATATTATCTTACAGATATCATTACCTTGGAAATTACCTTGAAACCATGCAAATTACTCGAAACTAAGGTAATTACCATTGTAGTTTAACATGAACTATAAAGGTAGTTAAAGCCTTTATTGTAATATATATATATATATATATATATATATATATATATATATATATATATATATATATATATATATATATATATATATATATTCATTGCACTCCAAAATTGTTATCATACTAGAAGAAAAGGCAGTTGGCTTCCAGAAGCTTGTGAAGAATGGCAAATAAATAGAATCTCTTATATGATCCTATCCAAATGATTAGAATTCCTTAAAAACACACCCATACATTCTCAGTAAATTTGTATCTTATGCATATTTTGTCTCTCTCTCTCTCTCTCTCTCTCTCTCTCTCTCTCTCTCTCTCTCTCTCTCTCTCTCTCTATATATATATATATATATATATATATATATATATATATGTACATATATCACAAGCACACGTGATTTTAATTAATGTAAATATCACCCACGAAATGCATTTAATACCGAATTCTATCTTGGGAATACATATCCACTTGGAATTCATTTTATGGTAACAGCTTCTGGCCGGGTGGTGATTCGAACCACTACCTGTACGGCTTGAAACTATGCTGGCAGGGACCCTACCGACTCAGCTATCAGCTATTAGTCTCTTGATAGCTGAGTCGGTAGGGTCCCTGCCAGAATAGTTTCAAGCCGTACAGGTAGTGGTTCGAATCACCACCCGGCCAGAAGCTGTTACCATAAAATGAATTCCAAGTGGATATGTATTCCCAAGATAGAATTCGGTATTAAATGCATTTCGTGGGTGATATTTACATATATATATATATATGTATATATATGTACATACATTCAAACATGTATACACGCACAAATATATATATATATATATATATATATATATATATATATATATATATATATATATATATATGTATATATATACACACACACACACACACATATATATATATATATATATATATATATATATATATATATATATATATAAATAATCATGATAATTATATCAATTCCATATATACCTTTTATGTCTGTACACAGAACTCATATTGTAAGTTCATGAATAATACATAATATACTGTACATACATAGGAAAAAAATAAGGAAGAAAATTCTCATAAACGCACAACAAGTCAAGTAAACGCACCTTCCCATGCCATAAAGCTAGCTATTCACGTATTCAAAAAAAAAAAAAAAAAAAAAAAAAAAATTATCCTGGACCGACATAAAAGGTCTTCCGCGAAGGGTTCTATTTAGGAATCTCTGTGGGATTGCTGAGGAAAATTGGAAGCATTGTTGGCCCCAAAATGCTTCGAATAGTTACCCCTCCCCCCTTTTCTTGAAAATCCACCTTTCGTGAAAGGAAATTGATCCTACCAGGGGCCTTCCATCGTCTTAAGAAATCACTCTCTCCTTCAGAATCATTTAAAGTGGGGTTTATGCGGTCGACTGGGATTCGTCGAACTCGGTTGTCAAACGGTTCGTCGAACCCGGTTGTCAAACGGTTCGTGGAACCCGGTTGTCAAACGGTTCGTCGAACCCGGTTGTCAAACGGTTCGTCGAACCCGGTTGTCAAACGGTTCGTCAAACCCGGTTGTCAAACGGTTCGTCGAACCCGGTTGTCAAACGGTTCGTCGAACCCAGTTATCGAACTTGCTTTTCGAACGGTTCGAAGAGGTGGAGTCAGCCACAAATGCAATTGGTTTGTTTACAACGAAGCCCCGCCCACAAAAGTCAGGCGAGAATAGATTTTCTTCGAACCGTTCGACGAACGTGTTTGACAACCAAATACCCCTTTCACACGTTCGAACATCACTTCAAACAGCTGTCTGTCGAACCGTGTTGGACCGTGTATACCCGACTTGAGACTCATCTTTAGTCCCACGGTAATAAGTAATGCCTATACGATATGAATGTCACTTAAAATTAGCGATTTGGCTTATGTTGATGCTGGGGGTAATCCCTGCCTGGCGGTTGCCGGACTGGGATTCAGTTCACGCTCATGCTCAATATTTTCTTGTAGTGTCTGCAACCACACCATCCTTGTGATCTAAATAACGGGTTTGGGGGAGCCTATAGGTCTACCTGCTGAGTCGTGTCCCTCCTGGTCCTATCTTGAGTAAAGAGGGGCTTGAGCATTGTCCTGTCTCTGGGCTCTGCCATTCAGGAGTGGCCTTTGAACCTTTAGCTAGACACCGGTTAACCGACGGCCAGCCTGTCGGAAAGAAAACGGATCATGTGAATCGGCCTTTAATGGAAGCTGATACAGACTTGCATTATAGGAAACAGGGTAGCCAGCATCTAATGCAAATCATAGCACGTCTGTTACTCTTTTTAAACTATTTCATTGTTATTTTTTTCTCATATCGTTTATTTATTTCCTCATTTCATTTCCTCACTGGGCTATTTGTTCCTATTTGAGCCCTTGGGCTTATAGCATCTTGCTTTTCCAACTAGTTTATTAGCCTAGCTAATAATAATAATAATAATAATAATAATAATAATAATAATAATAAAATGAGAAAAACGAGAGGGTAGCATGTTCCAGCGACTAACCGTCTCTGGTTAAAAGATCTATCTTTATCCAATAAGTCATTTTATGACCACTTGGCCCTTATTAATTCGTTGCCTAATTCGTTCAAGTTGACAAAAAGATTTTCTATTCAGTAGTCAAGGAATATATATATATATATATATATATATATATATATATATATATATATATATATATATATATATACATTGGTCCCTTTTATCTGTTATATGTATTTGCATTGCCATATTAAACATACATATGTACGCATATACATACACACACACACACACACACACACACATATATATATATATATATATATATATATATATATATATATATATATATATATATATATATATATATATATATATATACTATTGGTCCCTTTTATCTGGTGTATGTATTTTTATTACCATAATATACATAAATATGTACGTATATACATACACACACCTATATATATATATATATATATATATATATATATATATATATATATATATATATATATATATACATATATATATATATATATATATATATATATATATATATATATATATATATATATATATATATATATATATAGATTTACGTGTGTGTGTGTTAATTGTCATATACCTTCTACCACTTGTATACATGAATATTTTTATACGTTCATAGGAAATATACACAATAATAAAAGTAGTTATATTTTCAGTGCATCTTGTTTGCAGTTTCGTGACAAATTAATTTGTAGGTAAGAAATGCTAATTTTGTAACCTCCTAATCAGGTGAGAATTGACATCCTTTCATGGAGGAATTTTGCAAGCTTTTCGTAAAGCGAATTTCTCGGACGTGTTTTGTAACGCTGGTCGACAAACTCGAAAAAGCATTTTTTTAGTTGAAAGAGCTCTTTCATTTTATCGGCTTATAAGACTTTCTCACTCTAGGTTGAAGACATGGCTAATTATTGTGTGTCTGTATATGCCTCTTTCTGCTCCTCGTTTTGTAAATGCTTGACGCCTTTGTTTTTTAAAACTAGGTTAGTTACGGGGGTAGTTAGTTATTCGATTCGCGAAGTATCTATCTGTATATAATTATGTAATATATGTAAATAAAGCTATATTTATATGTATATATCTACATACACACACTATACATATACATACATACATATATATATATATATATATATATATATATATATATATATATATGATGTGTATATATTTATACATAAACACACACACACACACACACACACACACACACATATATATATATATATATATATATATATATATATATATATATATATATATATATATATATATATACACACACAATAGTGTACACAACTCATCAACACACACACACACACACACACACACACACATATATATATATATATATATATATATATATATATATATATATACACACACACACACACATATATATATATATATATATATATATATATGTATATATATATATATATATATATATATATATATATATATATATATATATAAGTATATACACACACACACACACACACACACACATATATATATATATATATATATATATATATATATATATATATATATATATATATATATATATATATGTTTTTTACATATACACACATAATAATGTACACAACTGATCAATATATATATATATATATATATATATATATATATATATATATATATATATATATACAGTATATATATGTATATATATATGTATATATATAAATATATATATATATATATATATATATATATATATATATATATATACAGTATATATATATATATATATATATATATATATATATATATATATATATATATATATATATATATATATATATATATATGATTGTGCATGTATACATGCCTGGAAACTCCTAGAATTGAAGATTAAAAAAAAAAATAATTGGCCTGGTTTTTTATTTAAAACCAACCACTTGTACGAAAGAGAACTATAACGGATGAAATGGTCCTATTTGAGAATAGAAGGAAGAGATTGAGATAATATGTAACAGCGGTATATTTCGATATAGGTTAATCTTCGAGTTCACTCCAATAAACCGAAATGGAAATCGATGCATATATTCTGTTATGGTCAAGAAACACCAGTGCAACATTTCTTGTGCAAACAGTAGATAGTTTAGCTTTTAAAGGCGGGTTCACACGGTCGAATCAAATGTTTGAAGTGATGTTCGAACGTTTGAACGTGTTATTTGGTTGTCGAACACGTTCGTCGAACGGTTCGAAGAAAGACTGTTCTTGCCGGACTTTTGTGGGCTGGGCTTCATTATCCACAAACCTCATGCCTTTGTGACTGACTCCAACTCTTCGAACCGTTCGACAAGCGGGATCGACGAACCGATCGATCGCGTAAACCCCGCTTAAGAATTGCAACATTGCAATCAAGAACTGTGCAAAGACCAGGTATATCGGCAAAGGATTTTCTCAGGATTAATTGATCCTGGGATTTTCCAAATTTAGGAATTCCTTTAAGATCGTTGGTCCATTGTCTTCACTGGTGAATAGTGTGTCCAGAGAGAGAGAGAGAGAGAGAGAGAGAGAGAGAGAGAGAGAGAGAGAGAGAGAGAGAGAGAGATAATTGAAATGAGGAATACATCAGTACACAGTTTTTCACTAGTGGTTCACTGTAAGCACATCTCGACGTTGAGCTCAGTTTGTACAATAAGAAAAGCTAGGCTATAGTGTCTTTTTTTTTTTTTTTTTTTTTTTTTTTTTTTTTTTTTTTTTTGCCTGCGGTGCTTCTGCAGGAAATGGTCCAAAAGCACTTAAGGTAGTTTCACCCTGCACCTTTTGGGAGAAGTTTTACTTTTGGGAGAAGTTTTAAAGTCACGTTACGCGAAGTAAGGCAGCACAGGAGGAGACATGCAGCAGTAAGTTTGGCAATAATGTTAGTCGAGTTTTCATCTGCCTTTTTTTTATATTGCTCGGGTTTTCTTATATATCTCCTCGCTGTTCTTTTGCTTAAACGTCTCTTGAGATTTATTAAATCTCATTATATTTTTTTCCGTTGCAATTTTCGAGAGGGAGGAAACTATGTTTATATTAAAGATACTCTTATTTTTGAACAGTAAGGCTCCCTAAATCTAGGGTGATTGAATCTCACCAAGAAAACAGAATTACTTACCATATCTGCCAACGGAGTTGAGAGGAGGTTGTGTTTTCACCCTTGTTTGTCCGTTTGTATTTGTATTTGTTTGTTTGTTTGTGAAGAACGTCCTAGCCACAATCTTACTAATAGAATAGTGAAACCTTCAGGGATTAATTGTCATGTTGAGAAGTGGAAGTGATTCAATTTTGTAAGTTCTATGTTAAAGGTCAAGGTCAAGGTCAAGAAATAATCTGCTGTGGCGGAGTTCTGCACTCTCAGAGTGCTTTTCTAGTTACCTCCGCCAACGAAGCCGGAGAGGAGGTTAAGTTTTCGGCACTTTTTGTCCGTTTGTCTGTTTGTTTGTGAACAACTTTCATGGGTTAATTGTTATGTTAAGTCGTGAAAGGGAATGAATTTTGAAAGCCCTAGGTCAAAGGTCAAGGTCAAGGTCGAGTAAAAGGTCGTTTGTTTGTGAACAACTTCCTGGCCACAATTTTACTAATAGAATAGTGAAACTTTCAGGGATTGATTGCCATGTTGGGACGTGGAAGTGATTGAACTTTGAAAGTCCTAGGTCAAAGGTCAAGGTCGAGTAAAAGGTCGTTTGTGTTTGAACAACTTTCTGGCCACAATTTTACTAATAGAATAGTGAAACTTTCAGGATTAATTGTTATGTTGGGACGTGGAAGGGAATGAATTTTGAAAGCCCTAGGTCAAAGGTCAAGGTCGAGTAAAAGGTCGTTTGTTTGTGAACAACTTCCTGGCCACAATTTTACTTACAGAATAGTGTAACTATCACTGGTTAATTTCTATGTTGAGACGTGGCAGTCCTATCCTGTAAAGAATATTTGGTCTCGTTATATGGCCTCCCAGACCCCAGCGACCAGCCTTGAAGCACAATTTATTATTATTATTATTATTATTATTATTATTATTATTATTATTATTATTATTATTATTATTATTAGTTGACCAGGCCGACATGAGTCTTTTTATTGTTTATATATGACATATCTGTTTTTGACGTTGTTAATAGTTTATATAGGACATATCTGTTTTGACGCTGTTACTGTTTTTAGAATGATGTATTGTTAATATATTCTCATCATTTATTTATTTCCTTATTTCCTTTCCTCACTGGGCTATTTTTCCCTGTTGGAGCCCTTGGGCTTATAGCATCTTGCTTTTCCAACTAGGGTTGTTGTTTGGCTAGTAATAATAATAATAATAATAATAATAGTAGTAGTAGTAGTAGTAGTAGTAGTTGAGCTAAAATCCTAGTTGCAAAAGCAAGATACTATAAGTCCAAGGACTCCAACAAGGGAAAAATAGCCAGTGATGAAAGGAAATAAGGAAATAAATAAAGTACAAGATAGCTAGGAACAATTAGAATAAATTTTTTAAGAACAGTAAAAACATTAAAATAAATCTTCCATACATAAAATCTATAAAAAGATTCATGTCAGCCTGTTCAACATAAAAACATTCGCTGCAAGTTTGAACTTTTTGAAGTTCCACCGATTCAACTGCCTGATTAGGAAGACCATTTTCGACAATTAGATGAAGTAAGATTTAAGCTGTGCTCAAAAACTATGAATAACTTTCAAATACAAAAACTGGTCGGCTTTCAGGTGACATGTGCAAGGAGATATAGTTTATCATTTGATTGAAGAAAAAACGGTTTGGTAAACAAAATAATTTTAGTTTTCTGTTTGTGTAATCATTGTGATAAACAATGTTCGTCTACAAGTATTTGTTTTGTTAATGAACGAGGCTAATAGATAAACGGAATCCTGGGAAATTGTTTGTATGTATACTGTGCACACATAGACATATACTATATATTATATATATATATATATATATATATATATATATATAATATATATATATATATATATATATATATATATATTACATACGTATATACGTATATATATATTTATATATACACATGTGTGTATATATATATATGTATGTATGTATATATATATATATATGTATGTATGTATATGTAAATTTATACATCATCATCTTCTCTTACGCCTATTAACGCAAAGGCCCTCAGTAAGATTTCACCAGTCGTCTCTATCTTGCGTGTATGTGTGTGTGTGTTGAGAGAGAGAGAGAGAGAGAGAGAGAGAGAGAGAGAGAGAGAGAGAGAGAGAGAGAGAGAGAGAGAGAGAACACTTAAGTTTTGTATGCTCATAAACAAACACATATTGATTCAATTCGCGTAATATTTATTCGCATGAAATCAACATTGAATGAAATATCAAGAGATCATTATAGTGTGTGATCATTAATAACAGTTAATTTGAATATAATGTTAAGTGAAATGGATTGAACTGTTAAATGACTGTTAATATAGATGGCAATTATATTTATTTGTTAAAAGCATTGTGCTTAACGGAGCACGGAGGGTGTCATTCTGTATTCGGATTTGAAGCATCCATTTTTACCCCTTTTTTAAAGGTTGCTCTGCCAAGGGCAATCGCTAGAAAAAAACGAAGATATAAATTTTAAGTATCAAATTAATATAAGTGATTTCTCTTAAAGGTACGGAACAAAGTATTTTTCTGCGGTAGGAATTTCTCAACTAAAAAGTCTGAGAAATCCGAACTCTCTCTCTCTCTCTCTCTCTCTCTCTCTCTCTCTCTCTCTCTCTCTCTCTCTCTCTCTCTCTCTCTCTATAAGAATGTGCTCAAGTGAATAATAT
>NC_090736.1:8381701-8384201 GCF_036898095.1 Palaemon carinicauda | reverse complement strand
GTAGGAATAAAAGTTCAAATCTATGGAGATATCAGGATTACATTTATATATATATATATATATATATATATATATATATATATATATATATATATATATATATATATATATATATATATATATATATATATATATATATATATATATTATAGTAACTATATATATACACAGTGTATATATGTTTAGTATGTATAGACATATATATATATATATATATATATATATATATATATATATATATATATATATATATATATATATATAGATATATATATATGTATATATATATATGTATATATATATGCATATTAATATATTTATATATATGTATATAGAGAGTATATGAATTTAGTATGCATTGTATATATATATATATATATATATATATATATATATATATATATATGCTTATTAATATATTTATATATATGTATATATAGAGTATATAAATTTAGTATGCATTATATATATATATATATATATATATATATATATATATATATATATGTATATGTATATATATATGTGTGTATGTGTGTGTGTGCGCGCGCATGTGCGCTCGTGTGCATGCGTATGCGTGCCTGGATTATCATTGTCACTGCGACGCAAATTATTATGAAATAACGAAACGTACCATGTTTAACAAAATTCCACGGTTCAACTGAATGAATAATTTCTGCCTTGGGCGCAGCTTGTGTCCACTGCAGTGCTCTCTCTGGGTTTATTCTCCTTCTTATTTTCTATATAAACGCGCATTTATATATATCAAAAGCAATGGGAGTAATTCGTGAGGAAATTATTTAATTTACCTTGTAGTAAACGCGAAACATGAAGACGGAGATGGAGAAAACGCCGCTTTTAGCAAGATAGAAGGCACGAAAACCCGCAACAAAAGTCGAAGGTTTTCCCGTTTACCTGGGCGTTTCATTCCGCCAATAATGCTTCTCATTTTTTTCTCTTAATATCTCCTTGGAATTATTATTAAAATTCTGCATCTACAAACACGGCGGACAGGACTTCGTTCAGACTAATGTCTGGTTGGACTCAGCTGCTGCTGGCTAGTCATGCATTGTATTCTTTTGGCTTGCATTTCAAATGTAATTTCCGTAATGAACTGCTCCTCCCTCGCCTGGGCATTTTCATTGGTTGGTTCCGTGCATCTCTGGAAGCACTCCTTTTATTACAGCGTTTACGAATGTATGAGTTTTACACTAATCAATTTACTTGGATGTTGAGGCTGTTCGTCCTCTCTTGGAATAATAAGATGTATTTTAAAATTTAAAAGCTCTTTCTTTGTAAATTAATTTATTTTCATGGATTGTGGTTTAAAGGTTTAAAGGCCACTCATGAATGGCAGAGGCAAGGGGCAGTGACATTGCCCCATCGAGCAGGACAATGCCCTAGAGTCTAGACACTGACCATATATGTACATATGATCAGCAGCCAAGCCCCCCCCCCCCCCTCTCCACCCAAGCTAGGACCAAGGAGGGATAGGCAATTGATGCTGATGACTCAGCAGATACACCTATAGGCACCCTTAAACCCCCCCCCCCATCCTTAGCTCACAAGGATGGTGAGGTTGCAGCGACCAAAGAAACTAACGAGTTTGAGCGGGACTCGAATCCCTGTCTGGCTTTCACCAGTCAGGGGACGTTACCCACATCGGTCACCACAATCCGAAAAAGAGTCACTAGCAGGATATCTTCATAACTGAAACAATGACATTATGATGATTTGTTATCCTATTAGTGCCGTTATGATTGTCGGTGAAGTAGATTGTTTTCCTATGTATGAAGTTGAAGTGACAATGCCCTAGAGAGTGACCATATATACATATGATCAGTACCCGAGGCCCCTCACCATTCAAAATACAGAAAGGTCTAGAAGGTATAGCCCTGAGAGACAAAACGTTAACCAATATATGTTTGACAAAATATATGTAATAAGGTGCAGTATTAGAAATATGATTGTGCTATTACAGAACTATGTCGAAGTCAAAAAAAAAAAAAAAAATCCTAAGCTATTGTTTACAATTGCATGAGGCAAGAGGCCATATTGGATTTTTCCAAGAGCCCTTGGTGGCTTTCTGCCTGCTCCTTAAAATGATTTTTATTAGTTCCTCATAAGAGCAAAGTCATCGCAGGCATAGGGTTGTGGTGGCCTGTTGGTAACGACCTTCCCTGATGATCGCCAGACTGGGGTTCGAACCGCTCAAACTCTTTAGCTCCTTTGGTATCTGCAACCCCACCATCGTTGTGAGCTACGCATGAGGATTTTAATGTAGCCTACAGGTCTATCTGCCGAAACATCAGCAACCATTGGCTGCTCCTCCTTGGTTCTAGTTTGGGTGGAGAGGGTGCTTGGGCGCTTTTCATATGTATATATGGTCACTCTCTATGGCATTGTCCTTCTTGATAGGGCAATGGCACTGTCCCTTCCATCTGCCATTCATGAGCGGCATTTAAACATTTACACTCTATTTAATCTGCAAGCAACAACT
>NC_090736.1:8376160-8381201 GCF_036898095.1 Palaemon carinicauda | reverse complement strand
AGAAGGTATAGCCCTGAGAGACAAAACGTTAACCAATATATGTTTGACAAAATTTATGTAATAAGGTGCAGTATTAGGAATATGATTGTGTTATTACAGAACTGTCAAAAAAAAAAAAAAAAAAAAACCGTAAGCTATTGTTCACAGCTGTATGAGGCAAGACGCCATATTGGATTGTTCCAAGATCTCTTGGTGGCTTTCTGCCTGCTCCTTAAAATGATTTTTATTAGTTCCTCATAAGAGCAAAGTCATCGCAGGCATAGAGTTGTGGTGGCCTGTTGGTAACGTCCTTCCCTGATGATCACCAGACTGGGGTTCGAACCGCTCAAACTCCTTAGTTCCTTTGGTATTTGCAACCTCACCATCGTTGTGAGCTACACATGGGGATTTTATTGTAGCCTACAGGTCTATCTGCCGAGACATCAGCAGCTATTGCCTGTTCCTCCTTGGTTCTAGGTTGGGTGGAGAGGGTGCTTGGGCGCTGTTCATATGTATATATGGTCAGTCTCTATGGCATTGTCCTTCTTGACAGGGCAATGCCACTGTCCCTTCCATCTGCCATTCATGAGCGTCTTTTAAACATTTACACTCTAGTTAATCTGCAAACAACAGCTGTTTAATGGACAGGTATAATTTTGTTTGAAAGCAAAAGTAAAAACAACAAGTATATCAGGTTGGTGTGACCTGATTGGTAACGTCTCTGCCTGGTGTTTGCCAGACGGGGGTTCGAGTCCCGCTCAGACTCGTTAGTGCCATTAGTGTCTGTAACCTTACCATCCTTGTGAACTAAGGTTGGGGGGTTTGGGGGAGCCTTTAGGTCTATCTGCTGAGTCATCAGCAGCCACTGCCTGGCCCTCCCTGGTCCTAGCTTGGGTGGAGAGGAGGCAATGTCACTGTCCCTTGCCTCTGCCATTCATGAGCGACCTTTAAACCTTTTAACCCACTGTAGAGAAAGGAAAATTCAAGCCTAAAAGCTAAAGGTTTATGTAGGCAGTGAGTTTGTCCTTATCTGTTTTTTCTTCTTCTCCCTTATTCCAACAGTGTCCTATTAGGCCGGATAAATATTGAGTGCTTCTATATCTTTACTAATATATATATATATATATATATATATATATATATATATATATATATACATATGTATATATATATATATATATATATATATATATATATATATATTTATTATATATATGTATATATATAAATATATATATGTATATATATATATATATATATATATATATATATATATATATATATATATATATGCATGCGTGTAGCATATATTTCCTCTTCTAGAGTGAAACTCCTTGATTTGCTTTGAATGTCAAAATAATTTTATTTAATGTAGAATATTTTGTGCCTGATAGAACCTTTCACAGGAAAAGTAATTCTGGGAAATGTAAAATTGCACGAAAAATTCATTTTTCTCCTGATTTAGGGTACCATTTTAGTTCATTTTATTCTGATTTTCGCTACCATTTAAGTTCATTTTTTTCCTCTCCTGATTTAGACTTCCATTTTACTTCATTTATCTCCTGCTTTAGGCTAACATTTTATACAGTACCATTTCCCTTCATTTTGTCCTGATTTAGACTACAATTTTCGTTCATTTTTCTCCTGATTTAGGCTACCATTTTAGTTAATTTTATTCTGATTTACGCTACCATTTAAGGTCATTTTTTTTTCTCTCTCCTGATTTAGACTACCATTTTCGTTCATTTTTCTCCTGATTTAGGCAACCATTTCAGTTCATTTTTTTCCTGATTTAGGCTACTATTTTAGTTAATTTCATTCTGATTTACACAACCATTTAAGTTCATTTTTTTTTTCTCTCCTGATTTAGACTACCATTTTAGTTCATTTATCTCATGCTTTAGGCTAACATTTTAGTTAATTTTTTTCCTGTTCTAGGCTAGTCGGGAAAATCTATCATACAACAATCTTATTACAGGAGTCTAGTAATACAAATTTGGAGACGAAACGCGGTCCATGGTATTAACATCTATCATTTCTGTTCATTTTTCTCCTGATTTTAACTTCCATTTTAGTTACATTTTCTCCTGATTTACGCTACCATTGAAGTTCATTTTTCTCCTGATTAAGGGTATCATTTTAGTTCATTTTTCTCCTAATTTAGGGTATCATTTTAGTTCATTTTTCTCCTGATTTATGGTATCATTTAAGTTCATTTTTCTCCTGATTTAGGGTATCATTTTAGTTCATTTTTCTCCTGATTTAGGGTATCATTTTAGTTCATTTTTCTCCTGATTTAGGGTATCATTTTAGTTCATTTTTCTCCTGATTTAGGGTATCATTTTAGTTCATTTTTCTCCTGATTTATGGTATCATTTAAGTTCATTTTTCTCCTGATTTAGGGTATCATTTTAGTTCATTTTTCTCCTGATTTAGGGTATCATTTCAGTTCATTTTTCTCCTGATTAAGGGTATCATTTTAGTTCATTTTTCTCCTAATTTAGGGTATCATTTTAGTTCATTTTTTCTCCTGATTTAGGGTATCATTTTAGTTCATTTTTCTCCTGTCACATGTCTTCCTCTACAGCATACAAACGACCTACTCACGGCATTCTGTATCTTTTTGCTGCAACAAAGAGCCAACACTTTCAGAGTGGTTACATTTTTTTGAACACCCACCCAAACCCACTCAAGCCAAGGCTTACTTTCCTCAAGACGCTCCTCATCTGTTATGTATTTCAAGGGAGACAAAAAAAAGAAAAAAAAGAAAAAAGAAAAAAAAAAAGTAATCGCCTGGAGAGGCTACTTGCCAGAAACGCGAGAGGTATTGCACTGTGTTAGATTTCCTGGCAAGCTCACTGTCATTTACTTTGCAACGATATTCGCGTTCAGTTGTCAATATCCTCTCCGTACCAACCCTCAGTTTAAGAAAACTTCTGATTAATACATGCCATAGCTCAGATGTACTAACGTTGTTGGGTGGAAAATTATGAATTATCATAAAATTGTACTGAATTGATGGTAAGACTAGAACAGATCAGCAGTTTCGATATACAATAGAGTTACCAATGACGGCAAGAGATTGCTGTGATTGATATTTTTTCCTTTTTGGTATTGATAACTCTAATCTGTTGATGACAACGATGTTTTCTTATATCAGATGAAGTGGAAAAGGATAATTTCGTAGAGGATCTAGCTATAATAAAAGTACATTGCAATTCTCAGAACTATCTGAGGCTGAAAAGAATAAGGTAGTGAACTGGATTGAAACCTATGATTATTAATTTAATATTAAATATTGATATTTTATATTCTATCTCTACGTAAATGTATTCTCCAATGATCAGAAATGGATTGAAACCTATGATTATTAATTTAGTATTAGATATTGATATTTTATCTGTTGGAATTATTACAGTTCTTTCTCTACGTAAATGTATTCTCCAAAGCTCAACTCCTACTCTCTTCCACCTTTCTGTTGTATCAATATATACACGACCAATGTCAAGAAGGTTTTTATGTCTGGCAAGAGAAGCCTGTTGTTCGTGCTATTACAGGGGTGGGGGTGGGGTGTGTGTATGTGAGTGTGTGTATGGCATTTGGAGAAGGGTAGGGGGTATGAAGAGTGGGACGAGGTGGGCAATGGGACGTGATGTCACGTAATATACATAGCTTAGGTATAAATAACATAACACTGGGGGAATTTCCTTTTAAGATTGCGCCCAGAGAGAGGCATCAGTTTGAATTACACCTATGGGCCGTCGTGGGTAGATAAGGGGCTGATTCTTTTGGGGGTGAAATGGTAAATAAGGATGTTGGTGTCAGAGGAGTAGTACAGTACTAATGTACCTGTCCCGATATATATATATATATATATATATATATATATATATATATATATTTATATATATATTATACATTTTATAAATAAATAAATAAATATATATATATATATATATATATATCATATGTATATATGTATGTATATCTATGCATATATATACAGTATATACAGTATATATGTATATATGCATATATATACAGTATATATATTTATGTATACATATGTATATATATATGCATATATATATATATATATATATATATATATATATATATATGTGTGTGTGTGTGTATATATTTATATTATACATTTTATATATATATAGTATATATATGTATATATGTATTTCTATGCGTATATATAGAGTATGAATATATGTATATTTATATATATATATATATATATATATATAAAATATATATATATATATATATATATATACATATATGTATATATATGCATATATACAAATATATATATATATATACATGTCTAAATATACAGTAAATATATGTATGTATGTGTCTATATATGCAGTAATTCTGTAATTATATCGTACTAATAATATGTCAAGTATATTACGTTGCCCTGTATAATCTATTTCGTTATGTTTGGTGTATTAAAAATTGTGGTTTATTACCGTAGAATATCTGATGCCGGCAAAACATCAGTACACACACACAAACACATACACACAAACACACACACACACACACTCACACACACACACACACACACACACATATATATATATATATATATATATATATATATATATGTATATATACATAGTCAAGAATCATATTTCATACTTTAGATTTATAAAGTTAAGAAAGAAACAGGATGGTTGTATGCGTCAACGGAAAAATATTGATGTTTACTGTTGAATTTTCCTCATATTTTATATGTCTCTTTTCCATTATTATTATTATTATTATTATTATTATTACTTGCTAAGCTACAAGACTAGTTGGAAAAACAGGATGCTATAAGGCCGATGGCTCCAACAGGGAAAATAGCCCAGTGAGGAAAGGAAATAAAGAAATTACAAGAAAAGTAATTAACAATTAATATAAAATATTTTAAGAACGGTAACAACATTAAAATAAATATTTCATACATAAACTATAAAAACTTAGAAAATTACTGATCATCATGAAGCGTGTGTGTGTGTCTCTCTCTCTCTCTCTCTCTCTCTCTCTCTCTCCTCTCTCTCCT
>NC_090736.1:8361160-8363660 GCF_036898095.1 Palaemon carinicauda | reverse complement strand
CTTATTTCCTTTCCTCACTGGGCTGCTTTCCCTGTTGGAGCCCTTGGGCTTATAACATCCTTTTATTTATTTTCTTATTTCCTTTCCCCACTGGGCTACTTTCCCTATTGGAGCCCTTGGGCTTATAACATCCTATTATATATTTCCTTATTTCCTTTCCTCACTGGGCTACTTTCCCTACTGGAGCCCTTGGGCTTATAACATCCTATTATTTATTTCCCTATTTCCTTTCCTCACTGGGCTACTTTCCCTGTTGGAGCCCTTGGGCTTATAACATCCTTTCATTTATTTCCTTATTTCCTTTCCTCACTGGGCTACTTTCCCTATTGGAGCCCTTGGGTTTATAACATCCTATTATTTATTTCCTTATTTCCTTCCCTCATTGGGCTACTTTCCCTGTTGGAGCCCTTGGGCTTATAACATCCTTTCATTTATTTCCTTATTTCCTTTCCTCACTGGGCTACTCTCCCTATTGGAGCCCTTGGGTTTATAACATCCTATTATTTATTTCCTTATTTCCTTTCCTCATTGGGCTACTTTCCCTATTGGAGCCCTTGGACTTATAACATCCTTTTATTTATTTCCTTATTTCCTTTCCTCTCTGGGCTATTTTCCCTGTTGGAGCCCTTGGGCTTATAACATCCTTTCATTTATTTCCTTATTTCCTTTCCTCACTGGGCTGCTTTCCCTGTTGGAGCCCTTGGGCTTATAACATCCTTTTATTTATTTTCTTATTTCCTTTCCCCACTGGGCTACTTTCCCTATTGGAGCCCTTGGGCTTATAACATCCTATTATATATTTCCTTATTTCCTTTCCTCACTGGGCTACTTTCCCTACTGGAGCCCTTGGGCTTATAACATCCTATTATTTATTTCCCTATTTCCTTTCCTCACTGGGCTACTTTCCCTGTTGGAGCCCTTGGGCTTATAACATCCTTTCATTTATTTCCTTATTTCCTTTCCTCACTGGGCTACTTTCCCTATTGGAGCCCTTGGGTTTATAACATCCTATTATTTATTTCCTTATTTCCTTCCCTCATTGGGCTACTTTCCCTGTTGGAGCCCTTGGGCTTATAACATCCTTTCATTTATTTCCTTATTTCCTTTCCTCACTGGGCTACTCTCCCTATTGGAGCCCTTGGGCATATAACATCCTTTTATTTATTTCCTTATTTCCTTTCCTCACTGGGCTATTTTCCCTGTTGGAGCCCTGGGCGTTTACCTTCCTATTTATTTCCTTATTTCCTCTCCTCACTGGGCTACTTTCCCAGTTAGAGCCCTTGGGCATATAACATCCTTTTATTTATTTCCTTTCCTCACTGGGCTACTTTCCCTGTTG
This sequence comes from Palaemon carinicauda, assembly GCF_036898095.1. Taxonomy (NCBI): domain Eukaryota; kingdom Metazoa; phylum Arthropoda; class Malacostraca; order Decapoda; family Palaemonidae; genus Palaemon; species Palaemon carinicauda. Next base: position 8,362,321 of record NC_090736.1, on the reverse strand, counting down.
GAGCCCTTGGGCTTTTATCTTCCTATTTATTTCCTTATTTCCTTTCCTCACTGGGCTACTTTCCCTGTTGGAGCCCTTGGGCTTATAACATCATCCTGCTTTACCAACTAAGGTTGCAGCTTAGCTTATGATAATAATAATAATAATAATAATAATAATAATAATAATAATAATAATAATTTCCTACATTTTTTCTTAGTCATATGACACCTCTTGACATTTATAATCAATATTGCTCTGGTAGAGATCAAATGATTGATAAGGTTTAAATTTGGTGAAATTATGTTTAGGGTGAATGTGAAGAATTTTCATGGATGTATAGGCCCTACACATGAAACCAGATTGTGCAAAAACGTTTATCATAGTTAAATTAATGTTACATTACCTGATTTAGCATTGGTGATTATGCAGATTTAATATGAATTTTAATACCTGGTTGAAATTAATCAGAAGTTGACGTGTTAATGTTTATGAATACTTACCGGTAAAGATATTGCAATTAGCCTTGCATATTGAATATATATTTCCTACTGAAATATAAACAAATTATTTATACTGACATTATATATCATACAAAACTATTAAAAGAAAAGAGTATATATTTTTTTTTTTCAAAATATTTAATGTAAGAAATGTAAACACACTTAGAGTTTTATTTCAAATTAGCCATATCTCCTTTTGTTATTATTATTATTATTATTATTATTATTATTATTATTATTATTATTATTATTATTATTTTTTTTTTTTTTTTTTTTTTTTTTTTTTTTTTTGCTAGACTACAACTCTAGTTGGAAAAGTAAGATGCTATAAGCCCAAGGACCTCAACAGGGAAAAAAGCCCAGTGAGGAATGGAAACGAGGAAAAATAGAATATTTTAAGAACAGTAACAACATTAAGATAAATATTTCTTATATAAACTATAAAATTTTGTCATTCACTGCATGGGAATCATTTTAGGAACGTAGATGAAAATATTCTGTAATACGGAATAAAAAAAAAAAATGGGGGGGGGGGGGGGGGGGGGGGGCATTTAGTGGACTTTATTTTAACATCTCTTTTGGCATATGTCACATGATTGTATCATTTGGCCGTGTATGATCGTAATTAGATAGCAAACAAGTCTTAAAGAAGAATTTGTTTGTAGAATCTGTTAATCGA
>NC_090736.1:8351160-8356160 GCF_036898095.1 Palaemon carinicauda | reverse complement strand
CTTTGAAAAGTCCAAGATTCTTAGTCTTGGGCTACGATGTGTTTTCTACACTGTTAAAAAAAACGTAATTTTGATCGGATATTCTCCGTAAAAATATATTGTTCTCAGCCGAATTTCATTAAAATACAAGCGACCGTAATTTTACCATACTTTGTTATTTATTTTTACTGGTTGCTGACCGTAATATCACTCCTCTACGTCAATATATCCGTTTTTTAAAACGTTAAAAATCCTGACATAAATGTTGCCAGGCATTTAACGTTTTCTTAATGCAAATATTTAACAGTATATATATATAATGTAGCTTTGTCTCAACTGTTTATGCAAAGATGTACTTAATAAGGATAATTAAATTATTGTAATTAAAATTTAAAGTCACGTACTGCTGATTCAGTGAGTAGATCCATACCATTTTAGCTGTATTCTTATTTTCTTCCATTTTAACATAATTGGTACTTTTACGGGCATGCATATGTATACATGTGGCCTGCAGTTATAGCGGCCATGCATATGTATACATGCGGCCTGCAGTTATAGCGGGCATGCATATGTATACATGTGGCCTGCAGTTATAGCGGGTATGCATATGTATACATGCGGCCTGCAGTTATAGCGGGCATGCATATGTATACATGCGGCCTGCAGTTATAGCGGGCATGCATATGTATACATGCGGCCTGCAGTTATAGCGGCCATGCATATGTATACATGCTGCCTGCAGCTATATAGAAAGGTTATTACCTCCACCCACGAAGTTGGGAGGAGGTCATATTTTTGCAGTTGTTTGTCTTTTTGTTTGTGAACAATATCCTGGCCACAATTTTAATCATAGAGTAGTGAAACTTTCAGGGTTTATATGTTATGTATAGACGTGGATCTGATTCAGTTTTGAAAGGCGTAGGTAAAAGATCAAGGTCAAGGTCAAGCAAATGGTCGGGAAATAAGTTTTGTAGCGCAGATCTGCGCTCTACTGAGTGCCATCCAATTATTATTGTTTTTATTATCATCATTACTACTACTACTACTACTACTACTACTACTACTACTACTATTATTATTATTATTATTATTATTATTATTATTATTATTATTATTATTATTATTATTATTATTATGAAAATACATATTTATAAATGGCAATGTAACTTAACCAAACCACTATATTGACTCGGCTGAATTAAAGTGCGCCTGACAGGAAACGTCAGATTTTATATGCTATTGTTTTTATCATCTAAGATGTCAACGAGGAGGAAGCATATTATTTGGCATGAAGAAAACTATCATTGATGGATATCAGACAAAGTAAATTTTTTTTTTTCCGAATGTCGTTGACGCTGTAAATTATGAAGTGGAAAATAGAACTATGAATATGCAAGGCTTTACTCTCTCTCTCTCTCTCTCTCTCTCTCTCTCTCTCTCTCTCTCTCTCTCTCTCTCTCATTTAATATTGACCAGTGTTGTGTCGAAAGGAATCTTGAATACACTGAAAATAAGAAAAAAATATCTAAAAGATAAATGTCTTTTTTTTTTTTTTATCAATTTCTATCATTTTCGTTATCATCTGGGGAACTTTAAAGCTCTATTTAATCATCTTAATTTTTGAATCAAATATTAAATATTAAACATTTTTATCTATTTACATATTTAGTTTACCCAATAATTTTTATAGTATATGTCTGGTTATTTCAACAAAACTCCATTTGCATAAAGAATCAAGTAAATATATGTTGGTAATAATTATTTCCCTCAAATTCTTTTGATAAATACATATATTTGGATAAGTTAGACGCATAATACCTACCATAGTAAAGAAATTGTTAATATTCTGAACAATCAAGTTGGGTTGTATTTGGTATTTGTGTTACGATTTCATTCTAGTGAAACTAACACACACGCACACAAACATACACACACATATATATATGCATATATATGTATGTATATATATATATACATATATATATATATATATATATATATATATATATATATATATATATATATATATATATATATATATATATATTATTACTAGTCAAGCTACAACCCCAGTTGGAAAAGCAAGATGCTATAAGCCCTAGGGCTCCAATAGGGAATAATAGCCCAGTGAGGAAAGGAAATAAGGAAATAAAGAAATAAATAAATGATGAGAATAAATTAATAATAAATCATACCAAAAACAGTAACAACGTCAGAACAGATATGTCCTATATATATATATATATAGATATATATATATATATATATATATATATATATATATATATATATATATATATATATATATATACTTATATATATATATATATATATATATATATAAATATATATATATATATATATATATATATATATATATATATATATATATATATGTGTGTGTGTGTGTGTGTGTGTGTGTGTGTGTGTTATGATAATGAGCATTATTTATTTCATGTAAATGTAAAGTGTTACACGGATAAAACGGACAACAACATTCCTGTTTTTATCAGTGTTAGAAATGGCTATGCATTTATAGCCTCCTTGCATAAACAGATCAGCAGTCAAGTATTCGTTCTACCCATCATCAACTTAAACCCTAAACCGAGACTCTATATTCCAGACTTCGAAAATAGCCTTGGAACGATCATGGCTCGTCCACTCCCATGTTGACTCATAAAATATGAGCTTTTTCAAATGGGGGTTAAGGGAACTTATCTAGATTTTTATCTGCCTTCAAACTTTTGTTAAATTCAAAGCCTCGCTTCGTTAGCCATTAAGGTCAAATGGGGCTATATGGATACGTGCCAAGGAAGTTTACCCCGGGGTTTACGATAGACATTTTGTCAAGTTGAAGAACATGGCAGATTATGGATGGACGAATGAAAGGGTAGTGGATATTGGGTGAGAGAGAGAGAGAGAGAGAGAGAGAGAGAGAGAGAGAGAGAGAGAGAGAGAGAGAGAGAGAGAGAGAGAGAGGTTGGAATTTACGTTAGTTCAAGTGTTGTTAGTATGTTGAGATGGGGTAAATATGTTTATAGTTTTCAAGAAAACACATGCATATATATATATATATATATATATATATATATATATATATATATATGCTTTTATATATGTATATATATATATATGTATATATACACGTTTATATATATATATATATATATATATATATATATATATATACTGTATATATATATATAAATATATATATATATATATATATATTTATATGTATATATATATGTATATATATATATATATATATATATATATATATGTATGTATATATATATATACATATATATATATATATATATATATATATATATATATATATATATATATATATATATATATATATATATATATATATGACGATTTATAGATACACTTACAAATAAGAATATTTTTTTTATAACTCATCACCCTCTAGAAAGAAAATGGCAATGGCCTGCAAGTAATTGGTTCTTCAAGCCGAAAATCCCGATTTGTTCTCGGTAGAGAGAATTCCAGAGATAAAAACAGCTCTCTCTCTCTCTCTCTCTCTCTCTCTCTCTCTCTCTCTCTCTCTCTCTCTCTCTCTCTCTCTCTCTCTCTCTCGCCTGTGGAAGGGAGCCAAGTGGAAGCCTCAGGTGAAAGAGAAAAAGTCTACCTGTCAGGTGACTCTGATAAAAGAAAGTCATTCGTCGTTTCCCATTAGACTTCACAGTTTAATGGGTGGAATCTTCAATACAAAGATAGTTTGATAGGTGGGAGCTTGAATAGAAGGATAGTTTGATAGGTGGGAGCTTGAATAGAAGGATAGTTTGATAGGTGGGAGCTTGAATAGAAGGATAGTTTGATAGGTGGGAGCTTGAATAGAGGGATAGTGTGATAGGTGGGAGTTTGAATAGCAGGATAGTTTGATATGTGGGAGCTTGAATAGAAGGATAGTTCGATAGGTGGGAGCTTGAATAGAAGGATAGTTTGATAGGTGGAGCTTGAATAGAAGGATAGTTTGGTAGGTGGGAGCTTGAATAGAAGGATAGTTTGATAGGTGAGAGCTTGAATAGAAGGATAGTTTGATAGGTGGGGGCTTGAATAGAAGGATAGTTTGATAGGTGGGAGCTTGAATAGAAGGATAGTTTAATAGGAGAGAGCTTGAATAGAAGGATAGTTTGATAGGTGGGAGCTTGAATAGAAGGATAGTTTAATAGGAGAGAGCTTGAATAGAAGGATATATTGATAGGTGGAGCTTGAATAGAAGGATAGTTTGATAGGTGGAGCTTGAATAGAAGGATAGTTTGGTAGGTGGGAGCTTGAATAGAAGGATAGTTTGATAGGTGGGAGCTTGAATAGAAGGATAGTTTGATAGGTGGGAGCTTGAATAGAAGTATAGTTTGATAGGTGGGAGCTTGAATAGAGGGATAGTGTGATAGGTGGGAGTTTGAATAGCAGGATAGTTTGATATGTGGGAGCTTGAATAGAAGGATAGTTCGATAGGTGGGAGCTTGAATAGAAGGATAGTTTGATAGGTGGAGCTTGAATAGAAGGATAGTTTGGTAGGTGGGAGCTTGAATAGAAGGATAGTTTGATAGGTGAGAGCTTGAATAGAAGGATAGTTTGATAGGTGGGGGCTTGAATAGAAGGATAGTTTGATAGGTGGGAGCTTGAATAGAAGGATAGTTTAATAGGAGAGAGCTTGAATAGAAGGATAGTTTGATAGGTGGGAGCTTGAATAGAAGGATAGTTTAATAGGAGAGAGCTTGAATAGAAGGATATATTGATAGGTGGAGCTTGAATAGAAGGATAGTTTGATAGGTGGAGCTTGAATAGAAGGATAGTTTGGTAGGTGGGAGCTTGAATAGAAGGATAGTTTGATAGGTGAGAGCTTGAATAGAAGGATAGTTTGGTAAGTGGGAGCTTGAATAGAAGGATAGTTTAATAGGAGAGAGCTTGAATAGAAGGATAGTTTGATAGGTGGGAGCTTGAATAGAAGGATAGTTTAATAGGAGAGAGCTTGAATAGAAGGATAT
>NC_090736.1:8341160-8343660 GCF_036898095.1 Palaemon carinicauda | reverse complement strand
AGAGGGGGCTTGGGCTCTGATCATGTGTATATATAGTCCGTCTCTAGGGCATTGTCCTGCTTGATAGGTCAATGGTCTGCCTTCAAACGTTACTTCTGCAGATATGCGTTGTGTTTACCTTTGTGGGTTATGGATTCGCATTGTATTTTATTGGATAGAGATTTGCGAATTTTTATTTGCGTAAAAAAAAGAGAAAAAAAAAGAATTTTATTTCTTACGAACCAGAACTAAAAGGGGGGGGGGAGAGAGGGGAATTGTGGCCTACGATATTCAGAGGATTTGAAGAAAGTAAAAATTCTCAATCTTAGGACTAAATTGTAAGGATCATCAGCGAATATTTGGCCTCTTTATAGCAAAGGCTTTCCTAAGGTCCTTTAGATATCCTCCGAGTATATTTAAAGGACCTTCGGCTTTCCTATGTAATAATCTTCTTTGTTTTATATTACCTTCCGTACTTCTTTTTGAAAGAAATTGAATTCTTAATATTTTTGTTCTATGTGGTTCTCTTTGGTTCTAGTTTTATTTTAATTTAGTTCCAGTTTGATTCTTATCGGTTCAATTTTGGTACTATTTGGTTCTCTATGGTTCTATCTCATTTGTACTTCACCTAATATTGAAACTTTGTAATCACTAGAACTTCAAAAGTTCAAACTTGCACAAATGATTTTATGTTGAAAAGGCTGACATCAAATCTTTTTATAGTTTATATATGAATTACACGTTTTAATGTTGTTAATGTTTTTTTTTTTTAAATATGTTATTTCAATTTTTCATTACTTCTTATATTGTCTATTTATTTCTTTGCTTCCTTTCCTCGCGGCTATTTTTCCTCGTTGGAGCCCTTGGGCTTATAGCATCTTGCTTTTCCAACTAGGGTTATAGCTTGGCTAGTCATAATAATAATAGTAATTAAATTATTTTTTATGATTTAAATTGGTTCACTATTTTCAATTGGTCTCAAAGGCATTATAGTAACGATATATGTGTGATATCATTGACTGCTTAAACTCAAAATAATGTCAATTTTTATTTTTATTATTTTATTATTATGGTGATTATCAGATAAAACTTCAGCATATATTCTCATTAAAGTTTGTCGTTTTTAACATAGTAATCATTCCTAGAACTTTAATCAATCAATATAAGATTATACATTGATAAGAGAGAATCTAGTGGTCACTGTCAAGAATATTGTAAATATTACTTAGTGATCTTTATTATTATCAAAGTAGGATTTTAAAAAGTAGCCTTGGTTTAAAAGGCTGTCATCTGAAAGACAAAATGAATCTGTTTTAATGTTACGTAGATGAAAATAAGACGAAAAATGAATTTCTGAGTCATGGTATGACAATGAAACAATCTCCTATAGATTTAGTAGATTTGAGAACAAAGCCTTCAGAAGGATATTGGGAGTTAAATGGCCGGACAGGATTAGAAATGAAACTATAAGAGAGATTGCTCGAGTGCCATATGAGGGGTAGATGGATTTGGTTTGGGCATGTCCTTCGAAATCCCCAAGAGAGATTAGTTCACCAAACGTTCAGCTGGACTACACAAGGTACCAGAAAAGTTGGAAGACCCAGGCCTACATGGTTGAGGACTATGAAGCGCGAAGTGGGAGATAATGAATGGAGAAGTATTGAATTAAAAGCTGAAGATAGAGACGACTGGCGAAATCTAACCGAGGCCCTTTGTGGCAATAGGCGTAGGAGGAGATGATGATGATGAAAATTCTGATGGTTTAAGGTTACATAGATAAAAATAAGACACAGCCAAACTTCTGAATGCTACGTCGTCGAAAATGACAAAAATGAAAATGGACAAAATAGTGATGAAAATACTGAGAAACTGCAAAATCTTGACCCAATTTGGTACAAATATTTAAGAGAAAACTTCTTCATCATAAAAATTCCTTGCACTCTGTTTGCAACGTGAAAAGGAAAATAAGAGAATCATTGCAAGTTTTATTATAAGAAAAAAAGAAATTTGAACTCAGTCAGTATTAACCTACTTTGAAATTTCTTTTAGGGTTTAAGAGCTTCTTCTTCTTTCTCTTTTTATTGTTGGTGTTCTGATAGAGATTAACGTTGAGCGGAAATAGTTTTAAGAAAGGGAACGCACACACACACACACTATATATATGTGTATATATATATATATATATATATATATATATATATATATATATATATATATATATATTTGTGTGTATTCAATATACAAACACACACACATATACTATATATATATATATATATATATATATATATATATATATATATATATATATATATATATATATATATTTATTATGTATATATGAGTCTTTCAGTCTAGAAACATGCCAAGCGCCATTTTATTATAATAATAATAATAATAATAATAATAATAATAATAATAATAATAATAATAATAATAATAATAATGATCATAATATTAATGATGAAAATAATTAAAATAATAATAATAATAATAAAAATAATAATAATAATTATAATTT
>NC_090736.1:8321160-8333660 GCF_036898095.1 Palaemon carinicauda | reverse complement strand
CATCCTATGTAAGGATATAAGTTTTCCTCCTATTCTTTTATGTCATCCTATGTAAGGATATAAGTTTTCCTCCTATTCTTTTATATCATCCTATGTAAGGATATAAGTTTTCCTCCTATTCTTTTATGTCATCCTATGTAAGGATATAAGTTTTCCTCCTATTCTTTTATATCATCCTATGTAAGGATATAAGTTTTCCTCCTATTCTTTTATGTCATCCTGTGTAAGGATATAAGTTTTCCTCCTATTCTTTTATATCATACTATGTAAGGATATAAGTTTTCCTCCTCTTCTTTTATATCATCCTATGTAAGGATATAAGTTTTCCTCCCATTCTTTTATATCATTCTATGTAAGGATATAAGTTTTCCTCCCATTCTTTTATATCATTCTATGTAAGGATATAAGTTTTCCTCCTATTCTTTTATATCATCCTATGTAAGGATATAAGTTTTCTTCCTATTCTTTTATATCATCCTATGTAAGGATAGAAGTTTTCCTCCTATTCTTTTATATCATCCTATGTAAGGATATAAGTTTTCCTCCTATTCTTTTATATCATCCTATGTAAGGATATAAGTTTTCCTCCTATTCTTTTATACCATCCTATGTAAGATTATAAGTTTTCCTCCTATTCTTTTATATCATCCTATGTAAGGATGTAAGTTTTCCTCCTATTCTTTTATGTCATCCTATGTAAGGATATAAGTTTTCCTCCTTTTATATCATCCTATGTAAGGATATAAGTTTTCCTCCTATTCTTTTATATCATCCTATACAAACAATTTTTTCTCGCATTCTTATATATCATCTATATAAACATATCCTTTTCCCTCATATTTTTATTTCAATCTTAAATAAAATTTCTACTGCTATTCCTCTATATCATCCCATATAATCATATCCTTTTTTCCCTCTCATTCCTTCACAGGAGTTGGTGAAATTCACCTCGAAACTCGGGGAGGAAACCAACGACCTCGAGAGGGCCTACGAGTTGATGCAAAGTATCCCCCAGAGGGCCACGGACGCAAAGTTTATCACTTCCATCGAGGGTTTCAAAGGGAACCTATTCAAGCTCGGTAGACTCATTAGACACGTAAGTTTCTTTTATCAAAATTTTCAATATGTTTTTCAACTTTTTTTTCCCCCAGTAAATTAAGCTCTTATTGATAACATGCAGACGTGTTATCAGATGTCATCGTATAACATGCAGATATGTTATCAGATGTTATCATATATAGCTTGTAGATATTTTGAATATGTTATCATACAACGTGTAGACATGTTATCAGATGTTATCTTGTATAGCATGTAGACATTTTAAATATGTTATTGTATAACATGTAGACATGTTATTAGAAGTTATCATTTAGTATGTAAACATGTTATCAGATGCTATCGTATAACATACAGATATGTTATCAGATTTTATCTTATATAGCGTGTAGACATTTTAAATATATTATTATATAACATGTAGACATGTTAGATGTTATCATATAGCGTGTTGGCATGTTATCAGATGTTATCATATAATATGTAAACATGTTATCTGATCTTATCGTATAACATGTAGATATGTTATCAGATGTTATCATATATAGCGTGTAGACATTTTAAATATGTTATCATATAAAATGTAGATATGTTATCAGATGTTATCATTTATTATGTAAACTTTTTTTTTTTTTTTTTTTGCACTTGGAAGGTTTATCAAACGCGAAATTTAATAAATCATAAACTAACCACTTTAAGAAATACACCGTTAGAAGGAAAATGATAATTGCTAAGGATATCAATTAACATTTAAAGTTCATAAAATATATCTCTTCCGTTAATGGAAAAAAAACTTTAAATATGATCCACTGATCAGTAAAATTATGTTAACGTTAATTTCACATAGGCTACCAAATGACATTGATTGGCCTTCTTTAGATATTTTTATCTAAATATTACTGCAAATATTGTAAAATTTAATAAAACCAATTATTATCGAATAGTGTGGTGGCCGATGTGGTAACGTCCGACTAGTGAACGCCAGACTGGGGTTCGAGTCCCACTCAAACTCATTAATTCCTTTTGTTGCTGCAACCTCACCATCCTTGTGGGCTAAGGAGGGGGGGGGGTTGTTTGTGAGAGCCTATAGGTGTATCTGCTGAGTCATCAGCAGCCATTGCCTGGCCTTCCTTGGTCATAGCTTGGGTGGAAATGGTTCTTGGGCGCTAATCATATGTATATTTAGTCAGTCTCTAGGGCATTGTTGTCCTGCTCGATAGGTCAATGTGACTGTCCCTTGCCTCTGCCATTCATGGGTGGCCTTTAAACCTTTAATATTTTCTATGAAACATACTGCTTCGTCCTATGAATAAAATGAAGTAGTAACATTGTTAATTGGATCATGAAATAGTAGTATTCTCTTTTTTAAAAAAAAAAAAAAAAAAGAAAAAAAAAAAAAAAAAAAAAAATTCTTGTTACTGCGACAGTGAGCAAAGGAAAAAAAAACCTTTTATTAAGAAAAATGATAAAATGTCCCCACTTCGTTTAACCAGTAAACAAACAAACGCAATGACATCTTTACCTTTTATTACTATTTATTTATTATCACTTGCTGAGCTACAACCTTATTTGGAAAAGCAGGTTGCTATAATTAGCCCAAGGGCTCCAACAGGGAAGATAGCCCAGTGAGGAAAGGAATAAGGAAACTGAAAGAATAGTGTCCCTGAGTGTACCCCCAAGAAGGTGAAATCTAACCAGAGACAAGTAAAAGAAACAAAAAAACAAGAGCATTCAGATATTTCTGATTTCTGTCGAAGGTTAATGAGGTCGTATATGACCTGACATATATTTGTGGTGGGAAATTTGTCAAAATCCGTCAATTTGTTTTGTCGTTATCAGTAAAATAGCGAAAATTGCAAATCCGGATCTAGAATTCAGATCCGGATCCGGATCATCTTCAAAATTTATTGAGGTTGCTCATACCCTAAGATCTATCTTTTGTGAGAACTAAGTCAAAATTTGTCCAGTAATTCTGACGTAATCTTTAGAATGACGCAAAATGTAAATCCGGATCCAGATCATCTCCAAAATTTAATGAGGTCGCCCATAACCTAAGATCTATATTTTGTGAGAATTTCGTCAAAATCTGTCCAGAAATTCTGACGTAATCTTTAGAATGACGAAAAATGCAAATCCGGATCTAGAATCTTGATCCAGATCCGTATCATCTTCAAAATTTATTGGAGTCGCCCATGATCTAAGTTATATCTGTGGTGATGATTTCGTCAAAATCTGTCTTGTAATTTTGACGTAATCTTTAAAATGGCAAAAAATGCAAATCCGGATCCGGATCATTTTCAAAATTTAATGGAATCGCCCATGACCTAAGATCTATCTGTGGTGATAATTTCGTCAAAATCTGTCCTGTAATTCTGACGTAATATTTAGAATGACGAAAAATGCAAATCCGGATCTACAGTAGAATCTGGATCCAGATCCGGATCATTTTCAAAATTTAATGGAATCGCCCATGACCTAAGATCTATCTGTGGTGATAATTTCGTCAAAATCTGTCCTGTAATTCTGACGTAATATTTAGAATGACGAAAAATGCAAATCCGTATCTACAGTAGAATCTGGATCCAGATCCGGATCATTTTCAAAATTTAATGGAATCGCCCATGACCTAAGATCTATCTGTGGTGATAATTTCGACCAAATCTGTCGAGTAGTTGACGTTTGTAAAGTGGCGAAAAATGCAAATCTGGAACTAGAATCTGGATCCGGATCCGGAGCATCTCCAAAATTTATTGGAGTCGTCCATGACCTAAGATCTATCTGTGGTGAGAATTTCGTCAAAATCCCTCAAGCAGTTTACACATAATCCTGTCCACAGACAGACTCAGCAAAATAAATGATTAAACCGACTCGATCGCATAACCGCCTTGATGGTGGTAAAAATAACACCAACTTGTGAAATATCCCTGTATAAAACCAACTACATCCATTTCTTTTCTTATTCCAGGATTGGTTTAACGTCAGAGAAGCCGGCCAGAAACCAAGAGAGAGATACTTATTCCTCTTCAAGGCCAGAATCCTCATCACCAAAGTCAAGAGGATTTCCGACGACAGATCCATCTTCATCCTCAAGGATATCATCAGGGTGAGTAGGATTCGCCTTGCTGTTAGTATCGCCAGGATTAAGATGTCAAAGTTCTAGACTATTAGCTTTTTCTTGGTAAGGAGATTTACCTTTGGTATTATCCGGGTCATAGTTTTGAAGTCTTTGTGTGTCTTTCCAATTGTGTGTCTATTGTATATGTCTTTCCATTTGCTTTTAAGCTTTCTGTTTACTTAATGCATTTAACACTCTGGCTATTTCTCTATATAATTTAGATTTATGTTTTGCATACCAACTTGCTTGACATATATCATTTTATCTGTCTATATGTATATGTATATATATGTATATATATATATATATATATATATATATATATATATATATATATATATATATATATATATATATATATGTATATATATATTTATAAATATATATATATATATATATATATATATATATATATATATATATATATATTTGAATTTCCTTTTTATGTTACATATATCCATTTATCCATCAAGCCGTCGATCTATCTGTCTATCAAATTGCTTTCAGTGTTTCTTTTTATATAGCTACAGATCAAACTGTTTATCTATTATTATTATTATTATTATTATTATTATTATTATTATTATTATTATTATTATTATTATTATTATTATTACTAGCTGAACTCGGGACGGATATTGTTTTAAGATAGGCATTGTCCCTCGTTGATGTCGCTCACTATCACGCAGTTCACTGTAATGTTGCTACATTTAACATCACATTTAAGGCTGCATGATAGCTGTGTCTTTTCAGTTGTAGATGATTCCATGGAATTTAGCAGGAACAGAGAACCTATGTTTCCCATCAATCCCTGAAATTTTCATTTAGATATATGAATCAATCTACGAATAGTTTACTCAAGGGCCAAAAATAACCATTCAACCCATACCGAAATAAACGTTTACTTGGCTTTTCTATAGCAGATATCAACATGAAAATTGGTATGGGCAAAGTAAATATCCATACCATAAATCCCTGAAAATTTCATTTTGATAAGTGAAGTATTCTACGATTAATTTAATTAATTTACAACGCCGCAGAAAATCGGCCTCCAGCGGATATAAAAAAAATGGCTACTGTGACTTTTCTATATCAAGTATCAATGCAGAAATTTGTATGAATGTAGTTCACATAACATCCATCAAACCTTGTAAAAATTATGTGAATATCTTTAAAACTCTAGGTATAGTGTGCGGCTCCTCCCTGATTTTTTAGCTAAAACTCTTCACTAACGAAACAAAAGTGACAACCAGGGCATGCCTACAGCAAGTATGAACATGAAAATTGGTAAAAACAAAGTTTATATATATATATATATATATATATATATATATATATATATATATATATATATATATATATATATATATATATATATATATATATATATATATATATATATATATATATATATATATATATATATATATATATAAATAATCCCTTAAAATTTCATTTGAACATATTTATTGGTAGAAGAGTTATTGACTCTGCAGCCGAAAATATCAGCTGGGCCGCCCCCCCCCCCCCCCGGTCCCTGCTAAGAAATCTATGGTCAGGGAATAACTGTCCTATGGGTTGTATGAGATATCTCCAAAAAAAAATTTGGCATTTCATATAAGGTCACTCACTTCGTTCGCGACAATTATTATTATTATTATTATTATTATTATTATTATTATTATTATTATTATTATTATTATTATTATTATTATTATTATTATTATTCTGAGTTGTGGTAGCTGGAAAAGCAGTATGCTACAAACAACAGGTCTGGAATAGGGAAAGTAGCTTAGTGAGGAAATTAAATAAGCAAATAAATAAACTAAGAAGAAGAGTTAAGGAATAAAAAAAAGATATTCCAAGATCAGTATCAAGGTTAAAATAGATCTGTCATACATAATCTATGAAGAGACTTATGGCAACCTGTTCAACTTAAAGAAATTGGTCGCAAGTTTGAACTTTTGAAGTTCCACCGATTTAACTATTTGCTTGGGAAGATTATTCCACAATCTGGTCGTAGGTGTGTCTGGAAATGAGAAGGCAGATTCACTGGCAAAGAATGCTGCAGCTCAGTTGCCATCAAGAAATAATATTCCCTGTAATGATTTCTTACATATACCAAAGGCATTTCCCCCAATTTTAGGGGGAAGCCGACATCAACAAATGAAACAAAACAAAAAGGGGACCTCTACTCTCTACGTTGCTTCCAGCCTGACAAGGACTCAACCGAGTTCAGCTGGTACTGCTAGGGTGCCACAGCCCACCCTCCCACATTATCCACCACAGATGAAGCTTCATAATGCTGAATCCCCTACTGCTGCTACCTCTGCGGTCATCCAAGGCATCGGAGGAAACAGCAGGAATGATTTCTTACCTTCAATTAATCTTCTAGTGTTAGGCATTACGATGGAGAAGGCAAGGCTGTTAGAATTAATTGCATACTTAGTACTGCGTACAAGATGGTACAATTCGGGAAGATCTTAGTGCAAATGATGGTCAGAATAATGATAAATCTTGTACAACATACATAAAGAACTAACTGAACAACGTTGGTGTCAGAGAGTAATATTAAGATAAGTAATGAGAAGTCTAAATTTCTCCAACAAATTAAGATGAGATTCGGTAGCTGAAGACCACACAGGAGAACAATACTCGAAACAATATCATCATCTATCAAATTGCTTGGAATATTGCAATATATGTATTCATGTGTCAATTAATCCTAGATATCGTTTAATCTACTCCAACTACAATTTATTTCTAAATCACAAAACCTTCCCGGCGACAAAATCAGGTGAATATTTGTTCGATTACGATGTTAGTATTTGTTTGGAAATTGCCTTCAGCTCAATATTTCATGGTGATATATTTTTTTAAGTTTTTACCAAATACAGAATATCCTGCAATACACGATATTGTCGTTTTTTCATAAAACAATTTTTTTCTTTTAAAATGTATATAACTTGCCAATAACATTATAACTACAGTCAATAAAGTATGTTTTGAAATATATTCATTTTGATGAATTACTTATAACCTACTGTGCAGTCAGTTAAAAAAGTACTTGATATAGTTTTTTTTTTTTTTTTTTAACAATGAACAAAGAACTTGTTATTCTACTGAAAAGACATAATTTGCTAATCCTGGCTAGTACAGTGGTAGCGTGTTCGCCTAGCATTCGCATGGCGGCAGATCGATCCCTGCCCAGGTGAGTTTAAATTATTTACTGGGGAGGCCACTGCTGTGTTTACGCACCACAGTGGGGGAGTTAGGGCTGCCCGACTGACGTTCTGGTGAGCATCTATTCTGATTAAACCAGACATCTTTTAACTTAAAAACAAGATAAAAAACTTTTATAACTTTTCGCCAACTCTCAAGCGAACCCGATCGACACCCTGAAAGGGTTAATTGTTTAAAAGGAACTTTGTGTCCTTCTTGCATTCAGACAAATAGTTTCGGTACACTTTAGTCTGGAGGAATCTCTCAGCATCCAGTTTCTCTTTGAAAGGTTCTCGTGAGAAGAGAGACAATGTGATTCTTTCACTTTGGGAGTGATTCTGTTTTATATTTTTTTCTAAGATTCTCGTAAAGAGAAAGAAAGGGATTCTTAAGAATCACTTTGGGGTGATTCTGTTTTTTTTTTTTTTTCTCAAGATTCTTGTTAGGAGATAGAATGAGATTCTCGAAAATCACTCTGAAAGTGATTTTTTTTTTTTTTTTTAATTCTTCTTTTTTTTTTTTACGATAAATATTCATGGTGAGAGGAACATGTAAAAGATAATTCTCTAAAGCGGGGTTTACACGGGCGAGCAGCTCGTCGAGCCTGGCTCGACAACCCTGTGTTTGAATTGATGTTCGAGCGTGTAGGCTAAACGGGCTATTTGGTTGACGAGCGCTCGTCGAGCGGCTCAATGAAAGTCAGGCTCATCTTGCCTTTTGTGGGCGGAGCTACATTGTTTGACGAACGGTGTGAACGTGTGAACGGGTGTCGAGCATCGAACATCAATTGTTATTCAAACCTGCTAGAGGAAACATCATCAAAGAAATGCATAATTGCTGCCATTAATGAAAGTAAGAATGAGAAGGAAATCGTACTTGATTTCATACATGCATATCGAGCTCATCCAGCTTTATGGAAAGTTAAATCAAAAGACTATTCCAATAAAGTAGCCAGAAACAAAGGAATAGCGGACACTCAGTCTTTCATGTGGAGTTATGGCCTTCCTCATAGTAATGAAAGGGCTGACACGATTCGGTAGATCAATGTACATGTTTTCATCCATACGCAAATAATTGCGCCAGTCATCAGGCTCTAATTTTAAAGCAACAAGCAAGTTGGTATATGAAAATTTCTCTCTTTTGATTTTTTTTCCTTCTTAGTGCCACTGCTAAAGCCATGGCTATCAAATCATCCTGGTCGAGAGACATGTTGACGTTGTTTTAGCACGAGGCACACTGAGGTTCGATGTACTGTCTGAAAGCTCTTCGAGCCGTTCTACAAGTAGGTTCGACAACAGGGCTCGACGAGCTGCTCGGCCGTGTAAACCCCGCTTAAGAGTCCAGTCAAAAATATTTCCAGAAATTTCTTTATCAATATTATTAGTTTACACGACCCGTCAAAAATGACGACTAGATATTTAGATAAGTGCAAACACGTACCCCCCCCCTTCCACCTGGGAATGTCTACTCCCTCTTTCCCCTACCCGAGGGACGGGGAGATCTGAGCGTGACCGATAAGATATATATATATATATATATATATATATATATATATATATATATATATATATATATATAATATATATCTATATATATATATAAGTATATATATAATATATATCTATATCTATATATATATATATATACATATATATATATATATATATATATATATATATATATATATATATATATATATATATATATATATATATATATATATATATATATATTTGTATATACCCAGTCACTTGCTCTTTATTATTATTATTATTATTATTATTATTATTATTATTATTATTATTATTATTATTATTATTATTATTATTATTATTATTATTATTATTGTTATTATTATTATTGCATTTTGGTAACGAGCACACATGAGATTCTGAATTTCGCAATGGAAACCCTCATCATTATATGAGATTAACTCTTGCAAAAATGATTTCACAACATTATTATTATTATTATTATTATTATTATTATTATTATTATTATTAAATGCTAAGCTACAACCCTAGTTGAAAAAGCAGGATGCTATAAGCCCAGGGGCCCCAACAGGGAAAATAGCCCAGTGAGGAAAGGAAATAAAGAAAAATAAAATATTTTAAGTTTAGTAACATTAAAACAAATATTTCCTATAAAAACTATAAAAACTTTAACAAAACAAGAGGAAGAGAAACTAGATAGAAGTGTGCCCGAGTGTACCCTCAAGCAAGAGAATTCTAACCCAAGACAGTGGTAGACCATGGTACAGAGGCTATGGCACTACCCAAGACTAGAGAACAATGGCTTGATTTTGGAGTGTCCCTCTCCTAGCAGAGCTGCTTACCATAGCTGAAGAGTCTCTTCTACCCTTACCAAGAGGAAATTAGCCACTGAACAATTACAGTACATTAGTTAACCCCTTGGGTGAAGAAGAATTGTTTGGCAATCTCAGTGTTGTCAGGTTTATGGGGACAGAGGAGAATCTGTAAAGAATAGGCCAGACTATTCGGTGTCTGTGTAAGCAAAGGAAAGAACCGTAACCAGAGAGAAGGGTCCTATATAGTACTGTCTGGCCAGTCAAAGGACCCCATAACTCTCTAGTGGTAGTATCTCATAAACAAAGAGAGACGAAATTACATTATATAACCTTTTGCACATAGTTTTACTACTCGCAATGAAGTATGTTTTTTTTTATTATCATTAATATTGATCTGTGATAATGTAAACCATACATACTGGAACTGACAAGAAACAAAAGCTATAATTATTATTATTATTATTATTATTATTATTATTATTATTATTATTATTATTATTATTATTATTATTGCAAGCTAAGGTATAATCCTAGTTGGAAAAGCATTATGCTACAAGACTAAGGGCTCCAACAAAGAAAAATAGGAAATAAATAAACTACAAGAAAAGTAATAAACAATGAAAATGAAATATTTTAAGAACAGTAACAACATTAAATTAGATATTTCATAAAAAACTTAGAAAACTTAAAAAAAAAAAAAAACAAGAGGAAGAGAATTAAGATAGAACAGTGGGCCCGAGTGCACCCTCAAGCAAGAAAACTCTAATCCGAAAGAGTGGAAGACTTGGAACTTGGCTTACATGCAATATTGATACAAACAGACGTTTTCACGGCTTCATTAAAAGCAAAATATGAAAAGAATAAATGCCAAGTATGATTAAACTGATATTTAAGTTCAGGTATCTCCCATACCTTTGATTGAATGAGTGGGCGTAGTTTAAGAGGTTTCAATCAAGTTAAGATACCCACTCAATGGCATAGTTGCCGGCTGTTTCCATATTGCTCAATTCACTGGCTATATCTGTGAGAAAATGGATTTTGTATAGCTAAATACAAAGGATGTATATCACAGGTTGTAATAGAACTATTAATATCAGCATAATTGGGTTAGTACAACTGCTAACATTTTTATTTACCTTTAAAATAGATGTGGAAAAATCTGTTGGTTTAACATAGTTGGCTTATATCAGCCTGGTGTCTTCTTTAAAGGACACTTGTAAGAGTAGCCTGCTATTTGATGGTATATATGTTCTGGTGTGGACTCCTGGACCTTCCAACCAATAGTGACAATAGGAATCTCACCTGTGCCAAAGTTATTTCAGATTTTATTCATATAAAACTGAGCGGTAATCTAGTTTTGATACTTCCTTATGTGTATTTCCTGAAAATGCAGTTTGTCTGATTTTGAATTGTATAAAAAATAAGAGGCAGATTAACGAAAAAGTTGCTATTAAAGATTTACGATTTTGCAATGAATAAATTGACATTCGAAATTATTTTCAGTGATTTACGAGTATCGCCAATATTATATAATTTATGAAAGACAAGTTTTATCCCAAAATTACAATTTAGAGGAAAAAAAAGTTTTTATTTTGAGGTCAAGGGAAAATTTTCATGAAATTAATAGAATCTTTTATACAGTTTAAATTGTAACGGGAAGCTATTAGGACACCAGTCTAACGTTTATTAGGAGAAATCAGGTATCCACACATTGCCACTGAGAAAAGCTGACTTAATATCTAAATTCAGTCTCTCACCACCTCGCAGCCTTGCGAGGCAAAGCAGCTAGCCAAGTGGTGAGTAATTCTTTGGGTATCTCGCGGGCTCCCTAATTTCAGCACCAGTTAGTTGTCTGCTTCTTGTTAATAGTTTGTTTCTCCGTAGTATGGAATGAAATGCAGACTAATCGATGGCTCGTAGTCTGCTAGAGAGAGAGAGAGAGAGAGAGAGAGAGAGAGAGAGAGAGAGAGAGAGAGAGAGAGAGAGAGAGAGAGAGTCTTCTGTATTTATGCATGACTAAGGAATTAAAGATCACTGTCTCAAGACTTTATTTCTACAAGACGTATTATTTCTTAGAGAGAGAGAGAGAGAGAGAGAGAGAGAGAGAGAGAGAGAGAGAGAGAGAGAGAGAGAGAGAGAGAGTCTTCTGTATTTCTGCATGACTTAGGAATTGAAGATTACTGTCTCAAGATTTTATTTCTACAAGACTTATTATTTCTAAGAGAGAGAGAGAGAGAGAGAGAGAGAGAGAGAGAGAGAGAGAGAGAGAGTCTTCTGTATTTCTGCATGACTTAGGAATTGAAGATTACTCTCAAGACTTTTATTTCTACAAGACGTTTTATTTCTGAGAGAGAGAGAGAGAGAGAGAGAGAGAGAGAGAGAGAGAGAGAGAGAGAGAGAGAGAGAGAGAGAGAGAGAACTTTCGGTGTTCAAAGATGTATAACAATGGCAAAATTACTCGTCTCCATATGGTACTTCAAGATATACAAGTTTGAATCTCGTATTTTCAGCCTGATGGCCACCGAAAAGCTATAATATGCATTTACCTTGGCGACATGGTATGTGTCATATTCTAAGAAGATTACTCAGGGTATGTAAGAAAGGAATGCAGGGTAAAAAATCTAAGGAGGTGGGGGTGGGGGGGGGGTGGTGTTTGCTGGTTGGCAAGGTCGGCTGAGATACATTTCGAGATGAGCTCCCCCACCCTTCAAAAGAGAGACTGACTGCTTATGCACCTTGCGTTTTGATATATACGACACTCTTTTGTTTACGAAAGAGCAGGTGAAGGAGCCATTTTGG
>NC_090736.1:8283660-8316160 GCF_036898095.1 Palaemon carinicauda | reverse complement strand
TAGTAGGAGACTTTCTTTTGTAAACACAAGATGAAGATTGGAGTTTATAGTAGGAAAGTTTCTTTTGTAAACACAAAAAAAGATTGGAGTTTACAGTAGAAGTATTTATTTTGTAAACACAAGAAGAAGATTGGAGTTTACAGTAGGAGACATTCTTCTGTAAACACAAGATGAAGATTGGAATTTATAGTCGGAGACATACTTTTTTAAACACAAGAAGATTGGAGTTTACAGTAGGAAACTTTATTTTTAAAACACAAGAAGAAGATTGGAGTTTACAGTAGGAGACTTTCTTTTGTAAACACAAGAAGAAGATTAGAGTTTACAGTAAGAGACATTCTTTTGTAAACACAAGAAGATTGGAGTTTATAGTAGGAGACTTTTATTTGTAAACACAAGAAGATTAGAGTTTACAGTAAGAGACATTCTTTTGTAAACACAAGAAGATTGGAGTTTACAGTAGGAGAAATTCTTTTGTAAACACAAGAAGATTGCAGTTTATAGTAGGAGACTTTTATTTGTAAACACAAGAAGATTGGAGTTTACAGTAGGAGAAATTCTTTTGTAAACACAAGAAGATTGCAGTTTATAGTAGGAGACTTTCTTTTATTAACATATGAAGAATATTGGAGTTTATAGTAAACACAAGATGAAGATTGGATTTTATAGGAGACTTTATTTTGTAAGCAGACACATATATAGTATAATATTATAGATTATATTCATATATATATATATATATATATATATATATATATATATATATATATATATCATATATCAGTTATAAATATGTATGTATATATACATATATAAATACACTCACATGTATACACTATATAGATAAATATATATATATATATATATATATATATATATATATATATATATATATATATATATATGTATGTATATGTATATATATATATGTGTGTGTATATATATATATATATATATATATATATATATATATATATATATATATATATATATATATATATATAGTCAATAAAAAAAGAGATCTATATCGATTTATAAACCCCTGTGCATGATATGTACGTATCATGTAATTCTTATATTATCTTTAGTATCTCCTAAAGCCACAAGGATCGCTTTAACTGGACTCTCAAAGACCCTTTTTTTTCTTTTCTTTCTTTACAGCGTCTGTTGAGGACTTGTTGTTCGACGACGAACTCCGCGTCGTCTCGCAGGACGTAGACGAGGAGGACGCAGGTGTCATCTCGCCTGCACCTGAGGTCCAAGAGTTTGAGGACCTTCCTGAGGACGGGGAAGCCGCCCCCGTACCAGGAAGCCCCAGGGGAAGGGAACCATCCCCCCCAGCTAAGAGGCAGAAGGGTGCAGATCCTTCTAGTATAGAGCAGGTAGAGGAACAAAAAGTATTAGCAGAGCAGAAAAAACCATCTTCCGATCAGCCAACCCCAAAGACTTCTGACCAGGTAAGACAATGTAGTTCACGTTCTCTTGCGACCATCGATTCTCTCTCTCTATCTCAAGTTTCCACGGGGTATCCTACTCCCCGGGTGGGGTGCAGCTCCTGGGGCGTCTCCGTCAGGATGCTGAGATTGTCATATGGCCCTTGGGTTATCTTGGGGCAATGCTAAAGATCCTGTTAATTCACTTTCGATTTCTTAGCTTTTGATGATATAAATGAATTCTCTCTCTCTCTCTCTCTCTCTCTCTCTCTCTCTCTCTCTCTCTCTCTCTCTCTATATATATATATATATATATATATATTAATATATACTGTATATACTGCATATAGTGTATATATAAGTATATATATATATATATATATATATATATATATATATATATATATATATACATATAAAATTATGATAACATCAAGGCCATATGACATCAAGGATTCCATAGGAGATGCCCAGGTCACACCCAAGAGGAGGAGGGAGGAGGCATCAAGCATATCCCGGACCAGAAGCAGAACGAACAAAAACTTGACTTCAACTAAAGCCAAGAGAAAGAAAACTCGCGCTGCTTTTCAATGCTTGAAGAAACCAAAGGTTTACCTCGCACGAGAATGCCTGGATGGTTCATTTTCACCTTTTTATTAATGAGAATTTCTTTCTTAAGACGAAACAAATGAGCTGATGACGCTTAGGATTGTTTAAGAAGGACGAGACACCTTTGAGCCAAACAGGGACATTTTATTTTGACCTTGAATCAAACAGGACACTTTTTTTTTATTTTTTATTTTTTTACCTTAAGCCAAACAGGACACCTTTTTTTTTTTACCTTGAATCAAACAGGACACTTTTCTCACCTTGAACCAAACAGGACACTTTTTTATTTTTTTTTACCTTGAGCCAAACAAGACCCTTTTTTTACCTTGAATCAAACAAGACACTTTTTTTCACCTTGAGCCAAACAGGACACTTTTTTTATTTTACATGTTTTTACCTTGAGCCAAACAGGATACCTTTTTTTTTTTTTTTTTTTACCCTGAATCAAACAGGACACTTTTTTTCACCTTGAGCCAAGCAGGACACTTTTTACACCTTGATCCAAACAGGATACTTTTTTCACCTTGAGCCAAACGACACTTCTTTCACCTTGAGCCAAGCAGGACACCTTGACCCAAATAGGACACTTTTTTCACCTTGACCCAAACAGGACACCTTCTTTTAACTTGAAACAAACAGGACACTTTTTTCACCTTGAGTCAAACGGGACACCTTTTACACCTTGAGCCAAACAGGACACTTTTTTCACCTTGACCCAAACAGGACTTTTTTTTTTTTTTTTTTTTTTTTTTTTTTTTTTACCTTGAGCCTGACAGGACACTTTTTTTTCACCTTGAGCCAAACATGACCTTTTTTTTTTTTTTTTTTTTACCTTGAGCCATAGAGGACACTGTTTTTTTTTTTCTTATCTTGAGCCAGAGGACACTTTTTCACCTTGAGCCAAACAGGACACTTTTTTCACCTTGACCCAAACAGGACACTTTTTTTTTTTTTTTTTTTTTTTTTTTTTTTACCTTGAGCCTGACAGGACACTTTTTTTTCACCTTGAGCCAAACATGACCCTTTTTTTTTTTTTTTTTTACCTTGAGCCATAGAGGACACTGTTTTTTTTTTTTTCTTATCTTGAGCCAGAGGACACTTTTTCACCTTGAGCCAAACAGGACACCTATATATATATATATATATATATATATATATATATATATATATATATATATATATATATATATATATATATATATATATATACCTTGAGCCAAGCAGGACACTTCTGCATTCCATCATATATCTATCTTTCAAAGATTATATCTATTTACCTTCATTCACAGCACACTTATTAATCACTTACATAACTTTCATTCACACATAGACGTACGTAATACTTGCACTGTTGAAAATTTGCCATAAAAATACAAAAATCCTTGGATAAATGTTGCCAGGCATTTACAGTTTTCAAAACGGATATATAATGATGTAGATTAGTGATATTACGGTCACCAACCCGTAAAATATAATAACAAAGTAGGGTAAAATTACGGTCGCCTGTAATTTACTGAAATACAGCTGAGAATAGTATATTTTTACTGAGAATTTTGGATTAAAATTACGGTTTTTTTTTTTTTTTTTTAACAGTGCTGTTATAACCTGTTCGACTCAGTCAAAAACAATATGCCAAGATTCTTTGAAAAAATAATGTTTCAAAATATAACCGAAAAGGACAACTATAATCAATTTCTTTTAGTGATGCAGATTTGCACCGACTCGCAGCGTTGCCCCTTTAGCTCGGAAAAGTTTCCTGATCGCTGATTGGTTGGACGAGATAATTCTAACCAATCAGCGATCAGGAAACTTTTCCGAGCTAAAAGGGCACCGCTGCGAGTCGGTGCAAATCTGCATCGATAAAAGAAATGGACTATAATATATTCATTCCTTACAGACAGACTCCCCCCGTCCTTCCCACTTACTGTCAACTGAGAAACTATAATTTATTCTTAAATTCGCATCGTCTTTGAGACATCATAGCATAAAATATCATTGAAACTTTTAGGTAGACATTTATATCAGCTAATTTTATTTTTTTTTTTTTTCAAACATTTTCCTTTATCTTTGGAGCAGAATAACTGAAGATTTTCTAATTAACATTTTCTCGAAACGATTCTTTACCAGTTTCTTCGTAATCATGAAGCAATGTTTCTTTACCAGTTTCTTCTTAATCATGAAGCAATATAAAGTTAATCAAATATATGTGTGTAAATATATATATATATATATATATATATACATACACATATATATTTGTGTGTATATATATATATATATATATATATATATATATATATATATATATATATATATATATACATAGTATATATATGTATATATATATATATATATACACACACGAATGTATATATATATATATATATATATATATATTATATATATATATAAATATGCATATATATACAGTATGTGTATATATATATATATATATATATATATATATATATATATATATATATATATATATATTAATATATATATATATATATATATATATGATATATGTATATATATCTATATATATATATATACATACACATATATATTTGTGTATATATATATATATATATATGTATACATAGTATATATATGTATATATATACACACACGAATATATATATATATATATATATATATATATATATATATATATATATATATATATAAATATGCATATATATACAGTATGTGTATATATATTAATATATATACACAAATATATATATATAATATATGTATATATATCTATCTATATATATATATATATATATATATATATATATATATATATATATACACACAGTATATATATTGCAGATTGCACTTCAATGCTTCACAAAATAAATGATATGCACTTTAAAGTACCTTGAATACCTTTCTTTGAAACTCCACTCATCCATATAGCCAAATAACAGACACAAACTACTCCTCGGAATCTATACATCCAAGCATCGCTTATAACAAAATAAGACATATTTATACGTTTTTAAAATCTATGCTTTAAGACTCATCCTGCCACCACACCACGATAAATAACAAGCACTCTATTAAATGTTCTTTTGAACAGATAACAATAACATGAATAACCACTATTGAATGTCCACCACGGATAAATAACAATAACAAGAGTGACACAACCACTATAATTCGTAGAAATAACTTTTTGCTGAAAGTTACATCACCATCCTTCCAAAACATGAAATATCTATCTGACGTAAATGCTTGCTCTCCCAAAGCACTGTCCAGGATTCTCATGCGAGAGTTGCTTGCCATGAATTTTTTTTTTTTACTTTCTCGCTTTTATGCTTTTGTGGGCCCTTTATGGAAAAGCCAGGCCAAATTTTTTTTGGCGTCTAAATATAACCATGAATCTGATCAGACGTCGTCTCACTAAAATATGGCGCAGTGGATCCCCTCCTGTTTTGGTCCTGTTTTAATTATTGTTTTCTTTCAGGTGATATTTTTACTTTAATTGGGTGTTTATTTGTTATCTAGCTTTATATATATATATATATATATATATATATATATATATATATATATATATATATATGTATATATATATATATATATATATATATATATATATATATATATATATATATATATATATATATGTATATATACACATATACATATATATATATAAATATATATATATATATATATATACGCATATATATACATATATATATATATATATATATATATATATATATATGTATGTATATATATATATATATATATATATATATATATATATATATATATATATATATATATATACATTATCCTGTATATATATACACAGTATGTATATACATATATATATATATATATATATATATATATATATATATATATATATATATATATATATATATATATATATTTATATATTTATTCATTAACCTGTTATCTTTGATTGTCAATTGAAAGATGTAAACTAGTATATTGATATGAGTATATTGAACATAAAGTATATTGTATCGTGTACTTAATTGTCGTTGAAATTGAATGTAACATTTCTCTAATGTTTTTTATGTGTATATGAGCAATTGAGGTATTGTAACAATTATAGGATTTCATTTTTATAAGCAAAATGAGGTTTCATTATTTTATTTAGTGTGATTAAATATTGTTATGTCATTGTTTATTAGTTTTTTTTTCAATTTTAAAGTACAAGTTTTAAAAAGAACATGATTATATTCATATTTACTATGGCAACGCAAATGAGCTGAATTAAAAGCAAGTATTAAAAATAAAACACATTAATTAAGAAAGCACACTAATAAACTTTATCATTAATATCATAAAACCGTTACATATATATTGTTTTTTTCCTTCTCTTCTAAAAGTGTACCAAAACTTGTTCATATGAACAAATCTCTGTTCTTCTTTTTGTTTTCTTTTTGCAGAAGCTAACACAACAAATTGTTGTGATCACTATTCTTTACCTATAGACATTCCTCATTCTTCCTATATTTACCTGTAAATGAATTTAGCCATGTGAGATTATATATATGCCTATATAATGTTCATATACTGTACATACAACACGGACATTCACATCTACAAACTGTACATTCGCAAATATAATTTGCTTACATCCTCTAAAAAATTATATTATAACGAGAAATCTTTATATGCCTATATAATACTCATATATATACACTAACAATCACATCTACATACTGTACATTCGCAATTATAATATACTGACATCCTCTGAAAATTAATATTTTAACTAGAAGCAAAAAAAAAAAAAAAAAAAAAATATTGGAATAATCGCCAGTGTAATAATTAACATCATTATCACGTTCGCCTTAAAAGGACCAAAATACGAATTTATTTAATTTCATACATGACATGACATTCAACATGAAACATTATTCCCCCTCCTCACCCCTGACCTTCAAACTGACACGAAAAAGAAGAACAAATATAAGGAGAGAAGTTCTATTTTATATATTACAATGGGAGAAATTCCGTCTGAAACAGGGCGACAATTTTATATATATATATATATATATATATATATATATATATATATATATATATATATATATATATATATATATATATATATATATTATATATATATATATATATATATACAGTAGATGTATAGAATATATATAATATATATATACATATATATATACATATACATATATATATATATATATATATATATATATATATATATATATATATATATATATATATATATATATATATATGTATATATGTAATCATATTAGGTGTACAAGTTTATATGTTAGTATTATATTCTAGTCATACTGTTTTTCTTCTTGCACAAAACTACAGAATATAATTTTACGGATAAATTCGAATTATTTATTTATTTCTTTTTAATATAATACATTTGATTTTCGCTCCAGGAATAAATTAAGAATTTATGTAATTGTTTGTAAATTTATTTACATTTTTTAAAAAATATAATGCCACATCCTTTATTTTTTACCAATGTCAAATTTAAGATTTCAAAATAAGAACTAAATAAAAATCTGGACTTACATTGAATTCTGCAGGTTTTCAATACTAGTAGCCATTAGTCCACACTAAACAACTGTTTTTGGAATAGAATTACCTATTCTATGAAAAGTAATATTGATTCACTAATGT
Source organism: Palaemon carinicauda (assembly GCF_036898095.1). NCBI lineage: Eukaryota > Metazoa > Arthropoda > Malacostraca > Decapoda > Palaemonidae > Palaemon > Palaemon carinicauda. The sequence continues at coordinate 8,308,445 of NC_090736.1, read as the reverse complement.
AATCTGATCCGTGGATCAATGAATCAAAGAATAGTATAGGTAAAACAAAACGCTAACAAAACAACAGCTTCTTTTGATTATTATTTAATATACGATCCAATTCTGTGGTGATATCAAATGATAATCAAAATTTCTCAAACAAAGGTTCAATCCGTGCATATACAGAAGAGGAATGTTATTGAATTAGCAGAAAATATATTTTGTTCTTATACTGCAAAAGTTATATATTTTTCATCTTATCCTTTTTGGCGTATCTTTGTCGAAAATTCTTTTGCTAAAAACAAGATATTTAGATGTATTGTTATACTAAATATTCCTGCGGCTTAAAATAAAGATGAACTAGATACTAAAAAATGTTGTGAAGGTCAGTTTTATATTTGGCTTATTTTATAATGCAATATATAGAAAGGCCAATTTAGTTTTGTGTCATATGAAAGACAAGATTCACAGATCACAATAGATTTCAGTTATTGAACTTTTTTTTTTTTTTTTTTCCTATAGAATGTCGCCCTGTTTCGTTATCATAGTTTCTCCAGGCACGCATTCACTCATGAATCGTAAAACCCCATTGCACTTTGAAATACCCGACAGAAAACTGCTATTTTACAGTTGGAAGACGAGAAGGGGGCATTCGACCTCCCCCTTTTCAGTGCAGAGGCAAAGGACGCTGCAGGCGATCAAAGAGACTACCAAGAAGAAAATAGTTATTTTATTGCCGATACAGAGAGCTCTGATGGACAAAGGAAAAATGATCCTTGGGACAATGACTCTGATTCTCTGCCTGCCAAGAAGATGCGCTTGCTTGGAGAGGGAGATGGCCTCAGCAAAGAAGACACCGGGGAGGGAAGTGAAGCGCCAGAAGAAGAAGAAACTGCCATAGAGGAAATAGATGTCTGGGGGGATCGAGATATATCTCCTTCACCAAGAATTGAAGATACTGCTAAAACTGGAAAAGAAACCGTCACAGAACAGGAGTTTGAAGAAACTAAAGACAAAGCAGATGGACAAGAAATAGAAGCTAAAGCAGAGGAAGTTGATATCTGGGGAGATCGTGATACATCGCCTCCACTACGAATTCATCACGCTGCTAAACTTGAAGAAGAAACTGTCACAGAACAGGAATTAGAAGCAGCTAAAGACAAATCAGATGAACAAGAAATAGAAGTTAAAGCAGAGGAAGTTGATATTTGGGGAGATCGTGGTACATCACCTCCGCTAAGACTACATCATGCTGCTAAACTTGAAGAAGAAACTGTCACAGAACAGGAATTTGAAGCAGCTAAAGACAAAGCAGATGAAGAAGAATTAGAAGTTAAAGCCGAGGAAGTTGATATTTGGGGAGATCGTGGTACATCACCTCCACTAAGAATTCATTACGCTGCTAAACTTGAAGAAGAAACTGTCACAGAACAGGAATTAGAAGCAGCTAAAGACAAATCAGATGAACAAGAAATAGAAGCTAAAGCAGAGGAATTTGATATTTGGGGAGATCGTGGTACATCACCTCCACTAAGAATTCATTACGCTGCTAAACTTGAAGAAGAAACTGTCACAGAACAGGAATTAGAAGCCGCTAAAGACAAATCAGATGAACAAGAAATAGAAGCTAAAGCAGAGGAAGTTGATATCTGGGGAGATCGTGGTACATCACCTCCGTTAAGAATTCATCACGCTGCTAAACTTGAAGAAGAAACTGTCACAGAACAGGAATTAGAAGCCGCTAAAGACAAATCAGATGAACAAGAAATAGAAGCTAAAGCAGAGGAATTTGATATCTGGGGAGATCGTGGTACATCACCTCCGTTAAGAATTCATCACGCTGCTAAACTTGAAGAAGAAACTGTCACAGAACAGGAATTAGAAGCCGCTAAAGACAAATCAGATGAACAAGAAATAGAAGCTAAAGCAGAGGAAGTTGATATCTGGGGAGATCGTGGTACATCACCTCCGTTAAGAATTCATCACGCTGCTAAACTTGAAGAAGAAACTGTCACAGAACAGGAATTAGAAGCCGCTAAAGACAAATCAGATGAACAAGAAATAGAAGCTAAAGCAGAGGAAGTTGATATCTGGGGAGATCGTGGTACATCACCTCCGTTAAGAATTCATCACGCTGCTAAACTTGAAGAAGAAACTGTCACAGAACAGGAATTAGAAGCCGCTAAAGACAAAGCAGATGAACAAGAAATAGAAGCTAAAGCAGAGGAAGTTGATATCTGGGGAGATCGTGGTACATCATCTCCGTTAAGAATTCATCACGCTGCTAAACTTGAAGAAGAAACTGTCACAGAACAGGAATTAGAAGCCGCTAAAGACAAAGCAGATGAACAAGAAATAGAAGCTAAAGCAGAGGAAGTTGATATCTGGGGAGATCGTGGTACATCACCTCCGTTAAGAATTCATTACGCTGCTAAACTTGAAGAAGAAACTGTCACAGAACAGGAATTAGAAGCAGCTAAAGACAAAGCAGATGAACAAGAAATAGAAACTAAAGCAGAGGAAGTTGATATCTGGGGAGATCGTGGTACATCACCTCCACTAAGAATTCATTACGCTGCTAAACTTGAAGAAGAAACTGTCACAGAACAGGAATTAGAAGCAGCTAAAGACAAAGCAGATGAACAAGAAATAGAAACTAAAGCAGAGGAAGTTGATATCTGGGGAGATCGTGGTACATCACCTCCACTAAGAATTCATCACGCTGCTAAACTTGAAGAAGAAACTGTCACAGAACAGGAATTAGAAGCAGCTAAAGACAAAGCAGATGAACAAGAAATAGAAACTAAAGCAGAGGAAGTTGATATCTGGGGAGATCGTGGTACATCACCTCCGCTAAGAATTCATCACGCTGCTAAACTTGAAGAAGAAACTGTCACAGAACAGGAATTAGAAGCCGCTAAAGACAAATCAGATGAACAAGAAATAGAAACTAAAGCAGAGGAAGTTGATATTTGGGGAGATCGTGGTACATCACCTCCGCTAAGACTACATCACGCTGCTAAACTTGAAGAAGAAACTGTCACAGAACAGGAATTAGAAGCAGCTAAAGACAAAGCAGATGAACAAGAAATAGAAACTAAAGCAGAGGAAGTTGATATCTGGGGAGATCGTGGTACATCACCTCCACTAAGAATTCATTACGCTGCTAAACTTGAAGAAGAAACTGTCACAGAACAGGAATTAGAAGCTGCTAAAGACAAATCAGATGAACAAGAAATAGAAGCTAAAGCAGAGGAAGTTGATATCTGGGGAGATCGTGGTACATCACCTCCACTAAGAATTCATCACGCTGCTAAACTTGAAGAAGAAACTGTCACAGAACAGGAATTAGAAGCCGCTAAAGACAAATCAGATGAACAAGAAATAGAAGCTAAAGCAGAGGAAGTTGATATCTGGGGAGATCGTGGTACATCACCTCCACTAAGAATTCATCACGCTGCTAAACTTGAAGAAGAAACTGTCACAGAACAGGAATTAGAAGCAGCTAAAGACAAAGCAGATGAACAAGAAATAGAAACTAAAGCAGAGGAAGTTGATATCTGGGGAGATCGTGGTACATCACCTCCGCTAAGAATTCATTACGCTGCTAAACTTGAAGAAGAAACTGTCACAGAACAGGAATTAGAAGCAGCTACAGACAAAGCAGATGAACAAGAAATAGAAACTAAAGCAGAGGAAGTTGATATTTGGGGAGATCGTGGTACATCACCTCCGCTAAGACTACATCACGCTGCTAAACTTGAAGAAGAAACTGTCACAGAACAGGAATTAGAAGCAGCTACAGACAAAGCAGATGAACAAGAAATAGAAACTAAAGCAGAGGAAGTTGATATTTGGGGAGATCGTGGTACATCACCTCCGCTAAGACTACATCACGCTGCTAAACTTGAAGAAGAAACTGTCACAGAACAGGAATTAGAAGCAGCTAAAGACAAAGCAGATGAACAAGAAATAGAAACTAAAGCAGAGGAAGTTGATATTTGGGGAGATCGTGGTACATCACCTCTGCTAAGACTACATCACGCTGCTAAACTTGAAGAAGAAACTGTCACAGAACAGGAATTAGAAGAAGCTACAGACAAAGCAGATGAACAAGAAATAGAAGCTGAACCAGAGAAAATTGGAACTAGAGATATGCCTATTTCTGATTCACATAAAACTCTGGAAGAGCCTGAAATCTGTAGTGACCGTGATACCGCTGCGTCATCAAGAAAACAATCAACTATTAAACATGAAGAAGAAAACATTAACATTGATGCATGGTTTGAGGGAGATTTATCTCCACCGTTGAGAGTAACTTTTCCTCCTGAGAAATTTGAAGACCAATTTGAAATCGCATTTAAAGAGACGGGCGAAGATATTGGTTCCCACGTGACTAGAAAGGAAGCTGAGGAGACTTTAGCATCAGTCTCTCAATCAAATATACAGGTTACTGACCACAAAATCCATCAAGATATAATACATAGCGAAGACGTACAGGCTTCGGCAATTGAAAGCAGTGTTACTGGCCATGTCCCACTTATCTTAGAGGAAAATGTATTCCAGGAGCATATTCCTTTGTCCAAAGAAGAGCCCGGAGATTATAGGGTAATGATGATAACATTGTTTGCTTATAGAGCATTGCAAACATGTGACGTCCACTACTGTACCTGCTACAGAGCCTCCTGCCAACATTGTTTCCCGCTAAAGTCAAGGATTCATGGTAAAGACAATGTAGTTTCATTTTTGAAAATTACTCATTCGACTAGAGACTGCTAATTCGGATTATTTTTTTCTATTTGAGAATATCTAAGACAATCCTTTTGATATTCATGTTTTTTTCACATCCTTGAATTTCAATAAATATTTATGTTAAATAGTTCATATATATTGGTTTATCTGTAACCCGTTCCATGTTACTAGTTAATTTTGAAAAATTATTTTTACTTTGGCAAGAAAATTGATTTCTATTTTTTTAATTCCATATAATTTTGTTTTTATAAATAGTTATGCTTATAAAAAGTTTTATTTGCTCTTTTGTTACTTTTGCTGTTTTATGTTTATTTTCATACGATGTGGCATATCCGTCTTTGTAGCAGGTAAACATTTGAACGCAAATTTACTTTCCATGCTCTATATGTTTGATTTTTTTCTAACAGTTCTCAAATATAGCTTTCAGTGTCCAATTATCTTCTGCATCGCTGTCCTATATATGTTAATTAATGAAAAGTATTTCTAACTCGCTTTTGGTCTTGCTTAGATAAACATTTAAGGTAGAATGACACCTGGAAGGTAAATGCCTCCGCAGCTCTGTTATGTCGAAGTGCTGAAACAGTCATCCCTTCTGTGTAATGGCCTAGTCAGAAAATGACGTCTTTGGTGCCAGCAATTCTATCCTGTGTAGATGCTGGTTGCGCAAAAGGACGGAGTTATTTGGTGCTAGCAATTCTATTTTGTGCAGATGTTTGTTGTGCCAAAGAACAGAGAGTTATTTAGTGCCAGCAGTTCTATTCTGTACAGATGTTTGCGCAAAAGAACAGTGTTATTTTGTGCTAGCAGTTGAGCAAATGTGGTTTGTGCAAAAGAACAGAGAGTTCTCTGGTGCCAGCAGGTTTATTCTGTGCAGATGCTGGTTGCGCAAAAGAACAGTTATTTGGTGCTAGCAATTTTATTCTGAATAGATGTTTCTTGTGCAAAAGAACAAAGTTCTCTGATGCCAGCAATACTGTTCTGTACAGATGTTGCTTGCGCTAAAGAACAGTTATTTTGTGCCAGCAATTCTCCTTTGAGCAGATGTGGCTTTTGGTAAAGAACAGAAAGTTCTCTGGTGCCTGCAGTTCTATTCTGTACAGATGTTGCTAGCGCAAATGAACAGTTATTTTAATCCAGCAATTCTGTTCTGAGCAGATGTGGCTTGTGCAAAAGAACAGAGAGTTCTCTGGAGCCAGCAATTCTATTCTGTACAGATGTTGTTTGCGCAAAAGAACAGAGTTATTTTGTGCCAGCAATTCTGTTCTGGGCAGGTGTAGCTTGCACAAACGAACAGAGATTTCTCTGGTGCCAGCAATTCTGTTCTGTGTAGATGTGGCTTGCGCAGAAATGCAGAGAGTTCGGAAAACGAGGATGTTACTTTTGCATATCAATGGAAAATTATGATATATCTACATGGCTCCATGGAAATCATAGATAATATCAATGTGACCCCAAAGAAAAAGCTTGTCTTTTTGACTTCATGGAAAGCAAAGATGTTTTTAATAATATATTTATTTGAGTCTATGACGTCATGGAAACGTCAAGTAACATCTATAAGATTCCACAGAAGATAAACTAAGATAATATCCATGTGAATCCACAGGACTCTAAAGCAATTCTGTGTCTTCATCAACCACAAAAAAACTGATATCAGTATGTAAAAATTAGCCAACTGAACGACAGTACCAGAACCATACATTAAGAATTAGATCTCGAGCAAGAATTTTAATAGAATTTAATTTTTCATATGTGCATATAAAACATAAAATGAATGAAATAATGTGAATTCAATGATATCAGAGATGTAGACTATCTGACTCCAAAAGAAAACTAAATTGATATTCATGTGGAACCACAGAAGACAGGTAATATCTAAGTGGTTCCACTCTCTCTCTCTCTCTCTCTCTCTCTCTCTCTCTCTCTCTCTCTCTCTCTCTCTCTCTCTCTCTCTCTCTCTCTGCTTGCACAGTCACGTATATAAGTTGGTGAATGTCCGGGTGTTTAGGAGAAATTTCCATGTCATCCCTTTCCGGACGACAGGTGTCTGGGAGTGCAAAACAGGTCAAATATTCAACGACTTATATATGATTGGCTTTGTGCCCCCCAGATACCTGTCGTCCAGAAAGGGGTGATATGGAAATCTGTCTCAAACACCCGGACATCCACTAACTTATAAAGACTGACTGTACCTTATTTAAGGAAGGAATTACTGACACCAAAGGGCATTTCAAAGACCAGAGCCATAGAGCAAATCATCATGATTGTAATAAAACTCCGGCCTTAGATTGCACATTATGGAATGGAACCTCTTTTGAAGAAAGGAAATGTTACTGAACTAAAGCATGCATGACGAGTTGACTGATGTTTTGTTGTGCAGAAGTTATTTTGCGTAAATCCAAATGTTGCTTAAGAAAATATCAATTGATGCTCGTGCTAAGATTAGTCTTATGATTAAGTATAAGAAGAGGAAATAGTTTTAAATTGATTATTGCATCCAGAAAACGATTTAATTGTGATTGAAATCTTTATACACTGTCCATATAAGCGATTATTGTATTGGAATACTTTCGGCTATAAAATATATATATATATATATATATATATATATATATATATATATATATATATATATATATATATATATATGTATATATATATATATATATATATATATATATATATATATATATATATATATATATATATATATATATTTAATGGAACAGATTGGCGACCTCACTAAGCAAAATTTCGTTCAGAGATCAATGGTCATTATGCTTTATTTCAAAAATAATTTCTCCTTTTTCAAGAGTGTTTTCCAGTAAATAAACACATCACATACCCCTCCCCCCACTGGCGTACAATCCATTCCAAAGCACAAACTTCAATGATGATGAACTCTAAATAAAAAATTCTCTGTCTCACAACTGTATATGCTACAACTCCTGTGACTCTCATACTGTGACCTTATGCTTCAAAACTCACTTTAACATTTACTTAACAGACTGACAAAATGAGAGGATCGCCCGAGAGAGCTTTCTCTTAAGGTTGCAAACTGTTTAAGATCCATTTAAAAAGAATCGTTTGTTGAATTTAGTTTTTTCTTAAATTAGTCTCGATTCAAACCTATATTTCATGAGTCTAACCATAGGTTATGCAAAACCAGGTTTTATCTGTTAGTTCAATTTTAGTTTACAAAAACAGTATTTTCATCAGCACATAGCTTGATTTTCATGTTGGCTTTGGTTTATATCCAAAAATTTTCGATCAAATGACTTGAAATTTTTATATGATGAAGGTATTATCTATGTCTAAAACATATATAGAAATGGTGTAATTTGGATCATTAGAAAAAAGAAAAATGGCGGACGGTCACCCTAATAGCTTTTGCCCACCAAGAAAATAAGATCACATTCTTTTTAGGTATTTTCTATAATCATGGATGCTTGAGTCAGATTCATATTCTTGATAAAGAATAGCTTCTAATAAGTAAACAGAAAGGAGACAATAATATCTATACAAGGATGAAGTAACTTTAAAGTTATGTAAACTCTGATCTAACTGTGGTATTAAACTTAATGAAATGTAGTCGATTAAACAAGTTAAGATACAGGAACAGAATTATAGGTGTAATCTTAATTAGGTCTACCAATGCGAAATCCTGTGTAACGTTATGTTAAAATCCTAAATTCTAATTAACCATCCTAAAAGAAACCTTTCGGGCATCCTCTTCACAGCCTCGTACTCCAAGCTGTACCTCCGTTGACATATGTACTGATTACAAAGTACAGTTGTAACTTACAATGTTGTTCAGTTGCATCTAAAACTGCTTCTGAATGGGGAAAGGATGAGTGACCGATAACGAAGAAACTTCCAATAGAAAATAAGAACTTATACTGACATTTTGAAATTTTAGTATATTTACTTAACTGTACACATAACCCCATAGCATTATATATTTACCTTTATTGTACATTTTGGTTTTTAGCAACTTACATTAAGGTTGGAGAATACAGTTTTCTTAATTTTGATGTAATTTTGGTAGTTTTGACGTCTCATTTATTTTGGTTTATATATTCATGTTGAGTCTGTTATCATTATGATTTTACATGATTACATACTGCATATTAATATTATTATTTGTATTTATTTGTATTAGCACATGAATTTTTCTTTTTCTTGTATTGTAGATTTTATATTTACCTCTTATAACTAAGATTTATGATAAATCTCTTTAATTATCTACTATTTTGACATTTTTTTTACTGTGCAGTACATTTCATCCCTTAATTTTGATAGGATGGTTTTCATTTCACATGCATTCACCCTAAAGACTGACATCAAACAATTTATGCAGGAAGAAGATAGTTTAGAGGAAATTTGGAGTGAGGGTTGTTCTCCACCACCGAAGAAGCCTAAAATTATTGAAAAGACACAAGAAGAATTCTACAGTATTGAAAAGAGCTCAAGAACCACTGTTGGGGAGTATTATGAATCGGAAGAGTTCTTAGTAGACGTAGAGGGAGCAGCCTATTGTCCTGAAATAGTATATAGGGAACCAGAATCTGAGGAAGAAGAACTAATAGAGAGGTGGTTTGACTCTGATACCAGAGAAACCAAAATACAAAGGCAAGAAACAAGTGAATATGGAGTAGAGAGGTCAAAAGAATCATTATTTAAACAAAAGCATAAGATTCAGGAGGAAAGAGAATTTGAGCAAGAGGAGAAGTTTACTACATCTTCTGGTGAGAATGAAGAAGGCCTCATAAAAGCTAAGGAGAAGTCACCAGAAAAGTCACCAGATGAGGGCCTGATTGAACAATGGTTTGAATCAGATATCAAAATTACAAAGAAAGAAGAGAAACAGACATCTGAATCAAAGGAAATATTTACCCATAAAGAAACAACCCTACAGCAAAAAAGTACAGAATTAAAGGAATCTCAGGAATTTGATATATGGGGAGGTAGAGACACTTCCCCCCCACTGAGAACATTAAAGGTTAAGAGACCTGGAGAAGAAGACTTTACACCACCAGTTACGCCACCTGAAGAAACAAAGGTTAAAGAAACAGAGATTGATATCTGGGGGGGCAGAGACACTTCTCCCCCACTCAGAACCTTTATGGTTAAGAGACCTGGTGAAGAAGACATTTCTCCACCAGTTACACCACCAGAAGAAACAAAGACAAAAGAAGCGGAGATTGATATCTGGGGTGGCAGAGACACTTCTCCTCCACTCAGAACCTTTATGGTCAAGAGACCTGGTGAAGAAGATATTTCTCCACCAGTTACACCACCAGAAGAAGCAAAGACAAAAGAAGCTGAGATTGATATCTGGGGTGGCAGAGACACGTCTCCCCCACTGAGAATCAGTCAGGCTCAGAGTCCTTGGGAAGAAGAGGCATTGCAACCTGTTACACCTCCAGAAGAACCCAAGACTGCAGAAGCTGAGATTGATATCTGGGCTGGCAGAGACACGTCTCCCCCACTGAGAATCAGTCAGGCTCAGAGACCTTGGGAAGAAGAGGCATTGCAACCTGTTACACCTCCAGAAGAACCCAAGACTGCAGAAGCTGAGATTGATATCTGGGCTGGCAGAGACACGTCTCCCCCACTGAGAATTAGTCAGGCTCAGAGACCTTGGGAAGAAGAAGCCTTGCTGCAACCTGTTACACCTCCAGAAGAAACCAAGGCTGCAGAAGCTGAGATTGATATCTGGGCTGGCAGAGATACTTCTCCCCCGCTGAGACTCAGTCAGGCTCAGAGACCTGGTGAAGAAGAAGCGTTGCAACCTGTTACACCTCCAGAAGAAACCAAGGCTGCAGAAGCTGAGATTGATATCTGGGCTGGCAGAGATACTTCTCCCCCACTGAGAATCAGTCAGGCTCAAAGACCTTGGGAAGAAGAAGCATTGCAACCTGTTACACCTCCAGAAGAAACCAAGGCTGCAGAAGCTGAGATTGATATCTGGAGTGGCAGAGATACTTCTCCCCCGCTGAGACTCAGTCAGGCTCAGAGACCTGGTGAAGAAGAAGCATTGCAACCTGTTACACCTCCAGAAGAAACCAAGGCTGCAGAAGCTGAGATTGATATCTGGGCTGGCAGAGATACTTCTCCCCCACTGAGAATCAGTCAGGCTCAAAGACCTTGGGAAGAAGAAGCATTGCAACCTGTTACACCTCCAGAAGAAACCAAGACTGGAGAAGCTGAGATTGATATCTGGAGTGGCAGAGATACTTCTCCCCCGCTGAGAATCAGTCTGGCTCAGAGACCTGGTGAAGAAGTCCAAGCTGTTACACCTCCAGAAGAAACCAAGACTGCAGAAGCTGAGATTGATATCTGGGCTGGCAGAGATACTTCTCCCCCGCTGAGAATCAGTCAGTCTCATAGACCTTGGGAAGAAGAAGCATTGCAAGCTGTTACACCTCCAGAAGAACCCAAGGCTGCAGAAGCTGAGATTGATATCTGGAGTGGCAGAGATACTTCTCCCCCGCTGAGAATCAGTCTGGCTCAGAGACCTGGTGAAGAAGAAGTGCAACCTGTTACACCTCCAGAAGAAACCAAGACTGCAGAAGCCGAGATTGATATCTGGGCTGGCAGAGATACTTCTCCCCCGCTGAGAATCAGTCAGGCTCACAGACCTTGGGAAGAAGAAGCATTGCAAGCTGTTACACCTCCGGAAGAACCCAAGGCTGCAGAAGCTGAGATTGATATCTGGGCTGGCAGGGACACGTCTCCCCCACTGAGAATTAGTCAAGCTCAAAAACCTTGGGAAGAAGCATTGCAACCTGTTACACCACCAGGAGAAACCAAAGCTGAAGAAGCTGAGATTGATATCTGGAGTGGCAGAGATACTTCTCCCCCACTGAGAATTAGTCAGGCTCAGAGACCTTGGGAAGAAGAAGCATTGCAACCTGTTACACCACCAGGAGAACCCAAGGCTGCAGAAGCTGAGATTGATATCTGGGCTGGCAGAGACACTTCTCCCCCGCTGAGAATCAGTCAGGCTCAGAGACCTGGTGAAGAAGACATTGCACCACCAGTTACTCCACCAGAAGAACCCAAAGATAAAGAAGTTGAGTTTGACATTTGGGGAGATCGAGATACCTCGCCTCCACTAAGACTTGGCCAACCACCAAGGCCAGAGACTGGGTCACCTGAAACACTAGACATTGAAACAGCATCGAGAGTCTCAGATGATGTTATAGAGTTGTTTGAAGAACTGGCAGAAGAGAGTAAAGAAACAGAAGATATACAAGGTGACTTCTGGTCAGAGAGAGACATTTCCCCCCCTCCACTACAAGTAACGATCCCTAAGTCCCCAACAGTGCCTAAGGCTCCATCTCCAACGGGAAAAGAAGAGGAGAAAGAGAAAGTTAAGGATATCACAGATACAACACAAGAGTTTAGAGAATCATTGGTAAAGACATTACTTTTCGGTCATTTCGATAACTTTTACCAGAGGCTGCAATCGATCAGATGGTTAGGTGAATTCTTTTAAATATAAAGTCTAACGACAATAAACAAATATGTTTTACTATTTTAAGATCATTTTTTCTCTCTCATAATCATATCCAGTAAATGCTGACTATTAAAAAAATGAACTAAAATGTTATATAATGGGCGTAGCTCTAAGCACTAACTAAACATTTTTCGCCTTCTCTAGGAGAAGTTCATTAAAAACCTAATGACAGTTCACAAATCGTAACGAAGAGTCGGAAACATTTTTATTGGGCTTTAAAAAAGTCTAATTATTATGGTCTAACAATTTTCATTAATATATTTTAGGGAAAAAACTGCTCTTACTTTCAATATTGATTTTTTTTAGGTTGTTTATCCGAAGATGTTCCATTGAAAAAAAAAAATTTCTGAGGACTTCGTGAGCCATAGATATTAATGAATATGAATACGATTTTTTTTTTTTTATGGTAAAGGTGGGGAACTATTCAACTTATGTCTCCCATGTATATATATTACGGCCATATTCGAAAATTGTTCATTATACCAAATGTCCGGTCATTATGCAAAAAGACCAAAATTCGAGGTCACTTTGCAAAATGACCTAAATATCTCGACATTTTGCAAAAGGACCAAGATTTTGGTCCATTTACAAAATCATCTGTATCATCGTTGGTAAGGTTACAAAATGTCTAATCAGCAAGTAGGTTAGGTTAAGTTAGGTTAGGTTAGGTTAGGTTAGGTTTGGTACTTGCTGATCGGACATTTTGTAACCTTACTAACGATGATACTGATAATTTTGTAAATGGACCAAAATCTTGGACCTTTTGCAAAATGTCGAGATATTTAGGTCATTTTGCAAAGTGACCTCGAATTTGGTCTTTTTGTATAATGGCCTGGCATTTTGTAAAATGACCAATTTCCCAAAATGACCGTAACATATACATTATTCAACTAAATTTACTACATTATCAATAGTGATTACACGCCCCCTTCCCCTAAAGCTGATTGGTGGTTCAACAATATATATTTTCTTACTAAATTCCTTAATTTTGGCCACATTTCGTTTTCGTATATCTTACTGTGGAAATCTATATTTGTGTGAATGAATAACCATAAGAATGATAGTTTTAGAAGCTTTTACCGTAAGAATGATTTAGAAGTGTTTGGGAGAATCTAACGTGAATGAAAATGTGTGATATTGGTTGTTTACATAAGTCGTTTTTAGCAATCATTGATGAATATCAGTATTGGTTTCTTTTAGTAAGTTATATAGTCAGTTCTTTTTAGTGAGACAGATTTGCACCGACTCGCAATGGTGCTCTATTAGCTCGGAAAAGTTTCCTGATCGCTGATTGGTTAGACGAGATCATTCTGACCAATCAGATAGCAGGAAACGTTTTCGAGCTAAAAGGGCACCGCTGCGAATTAGTGCAAACTCGCCTCGTTAAAAAAATTTGAGTATAGTTAGTTTTTTGTATTTAAGAGGAACATTTTTAAACTAGAATGTGTAGTTCTGATGTAAAGACTAGGAGTTAATAGAATTATATAGGAGTTATAGGAATTAATAGGATTATATAAGAGTTATAGGAGTTAATAGGATTATATGGGAGTTATAGGAATTAATAGGATTATATAGGAGTTATAGGAATTGATAGGATTATATAGGAGTTATAGGAGTTAATAGGATTATATAGGAGTTATAGGAATGAATAGAATTATATAGGAGTTATAGGAGTTAATAGTATTATATAGGAGTTGTAGGAATTAATAGAATTATATGGGAGTTCTAGGAGTTGATAGAATTATATAGGAGTTATAGGAATTAATAGGATTATATAGGAGTTACAGGAATTAATAGGATTATATAGGAGTTATAGGAATTAATAGGATTATGTAGGAGTTATAGGAATTAATAGGATTATTTGGTGGAAATTTTGCAAGCGAAAAAGGATATACTTAGCAGTTATGTTGACGAAAGAGAATTGTGTATCAACCTGAGATATTTGAGTAATATAAGTAAATTGCAGAAGCGAAGGTGTTACTTTAATAGAGGAATGAATTCTTTTATTCACGCACTAAAGAGTTACTTTAGTAGAGGAATGAATTCTTTTATTCAGGAATGAATTCTTTTATTCACGCACTAAAAAGTTACTTTATTAGAGGAATGAATTATTTTATTCACGCACTAAAGAGTTACTTTATTAGAGGAATGAATTCATTTATTCACGCACTAAAGAGTTATTTTATTAGAAGAATTAATTCTCTTATCAATTCAATAATTGCACCAGTATTCTAATCGTATTAAATGTTCAATTTTGTTTTGTTTTACATAGCTGCTCACTTCCAATCTCACTAGAGACCTCATGTTTTTCCGTACATAGTTTTTTTTTTTCAAAACTTGATGTTTTATCTCAAGATTTTTGAAGACGTTCAAGAACTAGTCTTGCAAAACATCTTCATATAGGAATTGTAGTCGGTGTCATCGCTGAAGAATGGCATTAAAGATATTATTATTATTATTATTATTATTATTATTATTATTATTATTATTATTATTATTATTGTTGTTATTAGCTAAACTACAACCCCACTTGGAGAAGCAAGATGCTATAACCCCAAGGCCTCCAACAAGGAAAAATAGCCCAGTGAGGAAAGGAAATAAGGAAATGAATAAACGATATAAGAAGTTATGAACAATTGAAGGCATAAAGATAGGATTAGCCATGAAAAATATATTATTATTATTATTATTATTATTATTATTATTATTATTATTATTATTACTAGCTAAACTACAACCCTACTTAAAGAAGCAAGATGCTATAACCCCAAGGCTTCCAACAAGGAAAAATAGCCCAGTGAGGAAAGGAAATAAGGAAATGAATAAACGATATAAGAAGTTATGAACAATTGAAGGCATTAAAGATAGGGGTAGCCATGAAACATATATTATTATTATTATTATTATTATTATTATTATTATTATTATTATTACTAGCCAAACTACAACCCTACTTGGAGAAGCAAGATGCTATAACCCCAAGGCCTCCAACAAGGAAAAATAGCCCAGTGAGGAAAGGAAATAAGGAAATGAATAAACGATATATGAAGTTATGAACAATTGAAGGCATTAAAGATAGAATTAGCCATGAAAAATATATTATTATTATTATTATTATTATTATTATTATTATTATTATTATTATTATTATTATTACTAGCTAAACTACAACCCTACTTGGAGAAGCAAGATGCTATAACCCCAAGGACACCAACAGGGAAAAATAGCCAAATGAGGAGAGGAAATTAAGAAATGAATAAACGATATAAGAAGTTATGAACAATTGAAGGCATTAAAGATGGGATAGGCCATGAAAAATATATTATTATTATTATTACTATCATTATTATTAATAGCTAAACTACAACCGTATTTGGAGAAGCAAGATGCTATAACCCCAAGGCCTCCAACAGGGAGAGATAGCCCAGTGAGGAAAGGAAATAAGGAAATAAATAAACGATATAAGAAGTAATTAACAATTAAAATACAGTATTTTAAGACAATAACAACATTAGAATAGATATTTCATATATAAACCATAAGAAGACTTTTGTCAGCCTGTTCAACATAAAAACATTTGCTGCAAGTTTGAACTTTTGAAGTTCCACTGATTCAACTACCCGATTAGGATGATCATTCCCAAACCTGGTCATAGCTGGAATGAAAATTCTAGAATAAAGTAAAATGTATTGATAATGATACTGGATACAAAGTTATATTGCAGTGATTATATTCTTCTTAATCTTTATTCTTCGAGTGAGATTAGATTCTAAACATAACGACCCAATTTAATTAATTGATACAAGGAAACTGGCGAATGAATCCCCAATTTTCTGAGAATAAATGAAAATGAATATATATGGTGCGTTCATTTTAAACAAAATAAAGTATTTATTTTTATCATGATTAAAACATCTCACTTTATATGTAAATCTGCCTTCTCATTGTTCAATTATTATGGGACTAAACCATTTTCCTGCATGAAATTCACATTCTTTCACTCGAAAAACAGAGAATAAACGAAGGAATGGCAAACTTTGGTTAGAAGGAAAAAAAAAATAAATACTTTGTTTGTCCTCAGAAAGTGACTCTAGGTCATAATGAGCCTTTTGGAAAAGTAGAACTAGTTTTGGTAATGCAATTTTTGTCATGTATATTAAACAAGCATTGAATAATTCATGCATCTCTATTGACAAGAGAGAGAGAGAGAGAGAGAGAGAGAGAGAGAGAGAGAGAGAGAGAGAGAGAGAGAGAGAGAGAGAGAGAGAGAGAGAGATAGAATACTTTACCACAAGGAGAACGAATGTTTTTATTGGAATAATTAGTGCATCTCTATTGACAATGAAAAGAGAGAGAGAGAGAGAGAGAGAGAGAGAGAGAGAGAGAGAGAGAGAGAGAGATGGTAAAGTGACACAAAAGTGACACGACCACTGTTTTTTAGCATTTTCTGACACTGACAATTGGAAACAACAAAATTTCAGTTTTATTTATATTAAAGACTCCATTTATTCAATGCTCAAGCTTCTTTGCAGCTACATTTTTTTTTCGTTTATTTTTCTATTTTTTAGGGATTATCGTAACATTTAAAGCAATTTACTATGGTTTATTTTTTACGGATTATCGTAGTATTTAAAGCAATGAATTTTAATTTATTTTTATTTTTTATTTTTTAGGGATTATATTAACCTTTAAAGCAATTTATTTTAACCTTTTTTCTATTTTTTTAGGAATTAGATTAATTTTTAAAGCAATTTATTCTAGTTTATTTTTATTTTTTATTTTTAGGTATTGCCGTAACATTTACAGCAACTCTTTAGTTTATTTTTTTTCATTTGTTGGGATTATCGTAACATTTATAGCAATTTATTTTAGTTTATTTTTTTAGGAATTATCGCAACATTTAAAACAATTATTTTTAGTTTATTTTTTTTTTCTATGGATTATAGTAACATTTAAAGCCATTTATTTTAGTGTATTTTTTTTTTTTTTTAAGCATTATCGTAACATTTAAAGCAGTTCCTTAGTTGCCATTGCTACGCCCATTTAATAAGAAAACGACCGATCAAAAACGGCTGCATAAATGAACTTTTGAGTTCCTAACCATCTCATCTAAATAACAACCTAAAAAAAACAATGGCTTCAAGTAGACAATGATAATAAACAGCTAACTAAACTCCCCTTTTAGACGCGACACGCAGCCACTGGTACTCTGTAGAGAGACGCTTCTGGATGATAATAAAAGCCGTAACTTAGCCATTTCTATAGATTGTGTAGTAGCCTAGCACTGTCTCATCACTTTGTCCAGGATGGAACCCGCTTGGCTGAACAAATAACCACAAAAGATTATAAAAAAAAGTAGCTTTTTCTCTTCAGGTGAAACATAGAATTCTTCAGCCCAATCCTTGCCTAGTTCTTGAACCCTTTCACTGCCATTGGTGAGTTAATCAGAATTGGAATAAAGAGAAACATCTTTTAAAATCACCCAAACCATAGAAAGGGGGTATTTATTAGAAAGGTCTTTAAGGGAGCTTTCCAATCAATATCAACACGCTATGGTTTGTGTGGTCTTGAAAGAATTTGCTGCGTCAGCAGTTTTTCTTATTTTTTAGCCCAACACTGGTACACCATAGCAAGTGGGTATTTATTAAAAAGGTCTTTAAGAGGGCTTTATAATCAATATCAACGAGCTATGGTTTGTGTGGTCTTGAAAGAATTTGCTGCGTCAGCAGTTTTTCTTATTTTTTAGCCCAACACTGGTACACCATAGAAAGTGGGTATTTATTAGAAAGGTCTTCAAGAGAGCTTTCCAATCAATATCAACAAGCTATGGTTTGTGTGGTCTTGAAAGATTTTGCTGCATCAGCAGTTTTTTTTTTTTTCTGATTTTGTTGAAACCACCACTGGCACTGAAAGGGTTAAGAAGTGATACCAATACAGCATATAACGTCAATCTAACTTTCAGATGCTGATTTATAAAATGCTGTCAATAAATAATAATTAATACAATTCCGCTTTATTATTAAATTTCAAAGAGAACGTGAATGACAATATTGGAGATAGAAATAGTTCTATGCTGCATTGGAGGAAATCTTCAAAAGAACAGTTTTGGAAGGGTTGAAGAATCCGACCCACAGTATTTGTTACTCTTCATGTTTTATAATCTTATACTGTAGGAGTATAAAGTTAATTTGTCTTTTATAAAGATTTGATATCAAGCAGGCATTAGTCAAGGAGATTTGTTTATGTGCAACTACACACACAGACATACACAAGCATGCTCACACACACACACACACACACACACACACACACATATATATATATATATATATATATATATATATATATATATGTATGTATATATACACATACATATATACATAGATATTCTGTATTTTATGTATATATATATATATATATATATATATATATATATATATATATATATATATATATATATATATATATATATACACGTGTATATTTACATACATAAATATCCGGTATTGGGAAATGTTCTTATATAAAAATTTGAGTGGTGTTAAACATTATATAACATCCGCTTGATATTCTGCATCATTTTGTAGAAGTCACTTAACACGTACATCCACACATGCAAATGTGTATACATAATTTTCCTCGATGATTATCGAAAAATAAAAACAAAATAGATATTTCTACTATATATACATACATAAATCTCTCTGTGTCTATATATACAGTATTTATATATATATATATGTATATATATATATATATATATATATATATATATATATATATATATATATAATGTGCATATATAAATAAATATATATATATATATTATATATATAAATATATATATATATATATATATATATATATATATATATATATATATGTATACATTATATGTATATGAAGTATATATATATATATATATATATATATATATATATATATATATTTATATATATGAATATATATGTGTATATATATATATATATATATATATATATATATATATATATATATATATATATATATATTTATATATATATGAATATATATGTGTATATATATATATATATATATATATATTATATATATATATATATATATATATATATATATATATATATATATATATATATATATATATGTATTTATATTTATATTTATATATATAAACAAACGATATACAGCAATTACACATAAAACCTATGTGAATACGTGCATAATTATTCCATTTATATACCACACATAACAAACACCTACACATAAGTTCGTTATTCCTTCAACACATGGAAATAGTTTACACCGACAAATCTCTTTCTGAAATGCCATCTCTGTGGCTATGTTTCACCTGGATGGGATGTCCTAACCGGGGCCTCTTCTCCTCCTGTTCGTTTGACTTCCTTTGCTACTGAAATCTCATATGTCTCTCATCTTCGTTCATGCGTACGAACATGGTAGATAAACGGCCCCAAATATCACGTCTGCTTTGGCCGTGGTAGAGCTGTTGTTACTCTCTTTACATCTTTGAATCTTTAAACTTTTTATATGTATGATTCGAATAGGCGTTGAGAAGTCTTTTTTTAAGTCTTTAAACGTATTTATATGATTCGAATAGGTGTTGAGGAGTCTTTTGAATCTTTAAACGTATTTATATAATTCGAATAGGTGTTGAGGAGTCTTTTGAATCTTTGAACGTATTTTTACGATTCGAATACGTGTTGAGGATTCTTTTGAATCTTTAAACGTATTTGTACGATTCGAATACGTGTTGAGGAGTCTTTTGAATCTTGAAACATATTTATATGATTCGAATACGTGTTGAGGAGTCTTTTGAATCTTGAAACATATTTGTATGATTCGTACAGGTGTTGAGGAGTTGTCTTCAAATTTCCAGCTCGTCATTGTTTTGGAGAAAATGCAACTCTCGCCAACTTCCTCGAAACTTTCGATTTAGACCTAGTTCGATTGGTCTAGTATCAGCAGATGTTTATATGCAATTAGGAGAGAAATAAATCTTTATAAACATTCACAAACATTTCGCATACCTTTCTTCAATCACGCTCTAGCTTGCTCAGTTCATTATTCCATTCAACATCTGCTCCTAATGAGTTTAACATTTGCACAAGTAAATTCATATAAATAAACCATAATACAGTCATCGTTTTCTGCTGTTAATAACTTTCTTTTGATTCGGTATATATGAAACTTCCAGACACGATACTCTCAAAAAAAAAATTTTTAATCTAAAATCATCCTTTTTCCTTCACCGATTATTCTTTATTTTTTGTTTATACCCGGAGACTAGATATTCTTTTAGTTTGTATTTCGTTCTATTTTGATATCTGCCATTTATATCTCTTATATATCTAAAGCCCTGTCCACACGATCGAGCATGCCCGACGGGCAAACAGTGATACCAAACCACAATAGTTAGTAAGAATGAGGGTTGATGACATCAGAAGCGGGAAAACCACAGACAGGGATCTGGCATCATACAGTGTTGCCAGATCCCTGCCTTTAGTTTTCCCGCTTCTGACGTCATCAACCCTCCTTTTCACTAAGTATTGTGGCCTGGTATCACTGTTTGCCCGTCGGGCATGCTCGATCGTGTGGACAGGGCTTTATATCTCTTATTTATCTTATATCTCTTATTCTGAGGCTCCTATCAAGGGAATATGTTCATATGTTCAAAGTGATCTTCTTCATCCTGTAGATAGAAGCATTTAGCATAATCACTTAGCGATTGTCTCTTGTTTTTCTGTATATCGATTATATAGAAGTTTTGGCTGTAACCAAGTTTGAAGGTTTTAAGTTTTATTAGCAATGCAACTTATGTTTCATTATAAGTTTATCAAATGCTTGCGTAGATTAACATGCCTTCTTTTTATTTTGGTCCACGATTTTTGTTTTGCTAAATTCTTATGTTTTTAGTTGTATTAGATCGTTTTT
This sequence comes from Palaemon carinicauda, assembly GCF_036898095.1. Taxonomy (NCBI): domain Eukaryota; kingdom Metazoa; phylum Arthropoda; class Malacostraca; order Decapoda; family Palaemonidae; genus Palaemon; species Palaemon carinicauda. Next base: position 8,287,243 of record NC_090736.1, on the reverse strand, counting down.
TTTTTCTCGTTTTGGTAGTTGTTTATTTTAGCTGAAAATTGCACTAGATAGAGAGTATATTTAAACACGATTAATTGAGCCTAGACAATAATCATATTTTTCTTATTATTCAGTGATTAATTTTTTTCTCTAAATCCAAAAAAAAAATATATATATAATTAATTATCGGACAGAAACCCTGTTGACAAAGCCAAGAGCTCGACTAGATCAGACTGTTTAATATTTGTTATTATAATTTTACTCATCAGCATTATCATAAGCCTCATATTCATCTTTTCATTCATACTTTCATATCTGCTTTATTTACAGCTTCTCTCAACTTCCCACTACCTTGCATCTTTTAAATATTTCTCCATTTTCCTCTGCTAATGATTCACTGACACTTTTTTTTTTTTTGACAGCAAAATTCCATACAAACCGCTTCATATCTCTAACTATATAAAATACGCCACTAAATTTCAAGCTTCGTAAAACAATATTTCTCTTTCAGAAACAGCTCTAGTAACTTGAAGACTATTATTTTACTCAATTAATTATAAAGAAATGTTAAAAATAAGAAAATCTAAGTATTTCTAGCATCCCAAATAACAGGTCAACATTGTGTTGACATATGGTGTTCACTAAAATAAAAAGAAAAAGGTGACTTACATCTTTTGTAACAAGTTTAATTTAGAGATTCATGTTGTGTATCTAGCTTTATTTAGTTTAGTCAGACGACTAAGGTTTCAATACCTCAATGTAAAACTCACTCTCCAAGACATACACTTACGCTTTTTTTTTTTTTCTAGGAATACAGATGTAACGCTCTTATATTAAATACAGAAATGATAGTAGAAAATTTAAAACATTTTTATAGGTTATTGGAAAGGGTTTTACTTCAAACAAACTTTAACTCTCAGTATTAGATAATATTTTACTTCTTTCTTTTAATTATTATAAACCAAATATGAAATATCTTATATTGTATTTTCAAAGTAGGTTTGTGACATAGCTCTCTTATTCCTGTCAATTATTACTTTTCGTAATTTCATGTATATAAGAATTCAATGCCGACTAGCCTATTGTTAAGTGTAAATGATGTAATATAGATTGGGTTATCAAATATTACGACACATACACCATTTAATACATTATCTATTGTCAATTTTTTTTTTTTTTTTTTTTTTTTTTTTTTTTTTTTTTTTTTTTTTTTTTTTTTTTTTTAGAGAGGCAGATTTGCACCGACTCGCATCGGTGCCCTTTTAGCTCGGAAAAGTTTCCTGATCGCTGATTGGTTAGAATTATCTTGTCCAACCAATCAGCGTTCAGGAAACCTTTCCGAGCTAAAAGAGCACCGCTACGAGTCGGTGGACATCTGCCTGGCTAAAAAAAATTGACTATAGTTTGTCCTAGTAGATCATTATCTCAAAGGTGTATAACAAATTGAAGAATTTGTACCATTTAAATGTAATTTAAAGTATCCACAGACCATGTCACGCCGAAAAATTGTACATATACTGATAAATGCAACTTATTATGAAGTACACTGTTAAAATTTTGCCGTAAAAAAAAACTGTAAAACTCCTGGAGTAAATGTTAACAGGCATTTGCCATTTTAAAAAATGGATATAATAACGTAAAGGAGTGATTTTACGGTCACCAAACCATAAAACATAAATTAGGGTAAAAATTACGATCGTCTGTATTTTACTGAAATATGGCTGAGAACAATAGATTTTTAAGGAGAATTTCCGATTAAAATTGCGTTTTTTTAACAGTGTAGGATACGTTTTAAGATGTACTTGCTTATATTTGAGGAATATGATGAAGTAATACAGGTTTTTTAACCGAAGGTTAATGAAATCCCAAATGTTAAATGCACTGTTCAAAATGTTAAATTGTAAATTTGAATATTCACTGTAACCTTTAACAATGTCTAGAATTTTTACTACAAACTGTGAATTCTTCTGTTGTTTGTGTTTAGCCTAAGACGTTACATTAGTTCAAAAAAAAAAAAAAAAAAAAAAAAAAAAGTGTTATTTTGTAGTAACATCTTTGTCTTGGAATATGTGTGAGTCATGTGGTTAGCCATATGGTAAGTTATGTGGTAGGCCATGTGGCGAATCGTATGGTAAACCATGTGGTGAATGGTGTAAGCCATGTGGTGTATTATGTGGTTAGCTACATGATTAGTCATTTGATGAGTATTATCGTGAGCCACATTGAAGATATATTTTGAGTCATGTTGTGAGTAATGTCATGAATCATGAAGTAATTCATGTAGGCCACAATATGGACCAGGTGCCAAATTTTATGTTGAAGCCCATGTTGAATCATATGGTAAGCCATTCGCTGAACCAAATAGGAAACCACATAAGCTACATATGGCGGACCATGTGGTATCCCATTCATTTAGCCATGTGGTAAATCTTGTTATTTCACATTTAACTCATGTGGCGAGCCATATGTTATAAGTCATATGGTGAGCTATGTTGTGAGATATGTGGCGAGCCTTATGCTGAATCATGTGGCAAGCCAATCATGTAGTTAGATGATAGTGGTATCTGAAATAATGGTGGTTGACAGGCACGCGAAGAAGCCGCTAAACTCCAGCGAGAGAAGGAAGCCAAGGAGAAGGAAGAGAGGGAGAAACAACTGAAGCTGAAGGAAGAACAGGAGAGGAAGGAACGCGAACAGAAAGAGAAGGAAGAAAAGGAACGTCAAGAGAAGATAGAAAAGGAAAGGAAAGAGAAGGAAGAAAGAGAGAAAAAAGAAAGGCAAGAACGGGAGGAGAGAGAAAGGCTAGAAAAAGAAAGGAAGGAAAAGGAAGAACGAGAGAGGAAGGAAAAGGAGGAGAGAGAAAGGAAAGAAAGGGAAGAGAAGGAGAGAAAGGAGAAGGAAGAGAGAGAGCGTAAGGAAAGAGAAGAAAAGGAAAGGAAAGAAAGAGAAGAAAGAGAAAGGAAAGAAAGAGAAGAAAGAGAGAGGAAAGAAAAAGAAGAAAGAGAGAAGAAGGAAAGAGAAGAGATAGAAAGAAAAGCAAAGGAAGAGCAAGAGCGTAAGGAGAGAGAGGAGCGAGAAAAAAGAGAAAGAGAAGAAAAGTTAAAGAAAGAAAAGGAAGAAAAAGAACGCAAGGAGAGAGAGGAAAGAGAAAGGAAGGAAAAGGAGGAAAGGGAGCGCAAAGAGAAGAAGAGAGAGAAGAAAGGGAGCGCAAAGAGAAGGAAGAGAGAGAAAGGAAAGAGAGAGAGGAAAGAGAAAAGAAGGAAAGAGAAGAGAAGGAGAGGAAAGAACGTGAGCAGAAAGAGAAGCTAGAAAAAGAGAAAAAAGAAAGGGAGGAAAAAGAGAGGTTGGAGAGAGAAAGAAAGGAGAAAGAAGAGAGGGAAAGAAAAGAAAAGGAAGAGAAAGAAAGGTTAGAAAGGGAGAGGAAGGAAAAGGAAGAAAAAGAAAGGTTAGAAAGAGAGAGAAAAGAAAAGGAAGAGAGAGAGAAGAAAGAAAGAGAAGAACGGGAAAAGAAAGAAAGAGAAGAGCGTGAAAAGAAAGAAAGAGAGGAGAAAGAAAGAAGAGAGCGAGAAGAAAAAGAAAAGAAAGAACGAGAGGAAAGAGAGCG
>NC_090736.1:8273660-8276160 GCF_036898095.1 Palaemon carinicauda | reverse complement strand
ATTTAGACGTATGCCGTTTGACCCTTAGTTTTTACCATTTTAGACGTCTGTCCTTTAGTGTTTAAAGTTTTGGACATAATGTCCCTCTGTATTTAAAGTGTTAGACGTACGCCACCTGTGCTTAAACTTTTAGACATATTCCCGTCTGTATTTGAAGTTTTAGACATTTGTCCATCTGTATTTAAAATTTTAGACGTATGCCACCTGTGCTTGAATTTTTAGAAATATTCCCGTCTGTATTTAAGTTTTAGACATTTGCCTTCCGTATTTAAAATTGTAGACGCAAGCCCCTCTGCATATAAAGTTTTAGATATATGCCCTCTGTATTTAAAGTTTTAGACGTATGTCCTTTGTATTTAAAGTTTTAGACATATGTCTCTAGTTTTTAAAGTTTAAAGACATATGCATCACTGTATTTAAAGTTTTAGACATATGCCTTCAGTATTTTAAGTTTTAGACATATGCCTGCTGTATTTAAACTTTTAGACACATGCCCTCTACATTTAAAGTTTTAGACGTGTGCCCCTCTGTATTTAATGTTTAAGTTTTAGACGTATGCCCATCTGTATGTAAAGTTTTAGACATATGCCCCCTAGTTGTTAAAGTTCTGGACATATGTATCACTGCATTTAAAGTTTTAGACTTATGTTCCTCTGTCTTATACAGATCGGTATTAGAAAATAAATATCCACAACCATATCTTTTTGAAGTGCAATTCATAGTACTTTTTACATGAATGAAGACATAATTACAAAATGAGTAATATCACTTGAATCTCCACATACATCTTGAATCTCTAACAACCCACAGGATTGTCTTCCAGGTGCAATTTCCAGTACAAAATATTCATTACACTTCGTCTGAAAAGTTCTTTTTTTTTATTTATCTCTATAATCCAGGAATTATAGAAATTGATGAGACTGGAGAAAGGCGTTTCGAGTCTGAGATAGAGCGTATGTATTTGTGAATTTTGAAATTCGGCTGAGTATTTTTGATGGCAGCTTTCTCTGCGTATAAGCGTTTCATTCTTCTCTAAGTTGAAGCTGTATAGTTTAAAATTTCTTCCTTTTTTTCTATTTGCTTGCTAAGTAAAGGGATTGTCAACTACGTCATAATTGAGATACTGTTAGAGGTTTAAAAGATTTTTTATTTTTTTATTTTATTTTTTTTTTTTTTTGCATTCATGAGACTGCACCTCATATTCCAAGCCGATTTTTTTTTATATGCAGTTAATGATAACAACTGTTATTATCATTATCAATATGATTATTTATTATTATTATTATTATTATTATTATTATTATTATTATTATTATTATTATTATTATTATTATACAGTATTGTGACTTGGATAATTGAAACTAACTCTTATTATTATTATTACAAAGTATTTTGACTCGATCAATTAATTCAACTCTAAAGTACCAAAAGCATTCCGTTTCTCTATTTGAGTCGATCACAAACATTTTACTGAGTAATTCCGGGTTCCACAATTGTTGAATACAGAAAATATTCCAATAAAATTCTCTCTTTGGTATCTCATGCACATGACGTTACCTGAAGATTCCTTTTTTTGCCTATCTGGGAAACTATCTGTAGTGAAGTATTACTTACCTTTAATAATAAGTATCTTATTATTCAAATACTTATTTCTATACTGTATTCTACATCTAATTTACGTTGAAAAACTTATCGTAGTAGACAATTGATCAATATTTCCGCTTATATGTTAATGTATATTTTATCGAACTCTTTCCTTGGCTACTGAACGCTTGGCACAACAAACTTAGAGATGCAATTATTAAATATAAGATTTCAATTTCTAAATGGTAGTTGCTTAGAATTGGTATCTTAAGGTATGTTCTGTAGAATTATTAGTGTTCATATTTATTTTGATATTAAACTCTTTTAACTTAGAACTTGAATAATTCTTCTAGATCATTATTTTTTCCTGCTGGTAAGATAACACAATATTGTATCAGATTCGTTTCTAGATACCAAGCTATGAAATTACATAATTGAAATAAAGTCTTTTTTTCACATTCAGGTTTTAATATTATTGTTGATTAGACGTGTTTAATGATATTTATCTATCTATCTATATATCTATTTATGTTATATATATATATATATATATATAGATGCGTATATATATATATATATATATATGTGTGTGTGTAAATATATATGTGTGTGTATATATATACTGTATATAAATATGTTTATATATATATATTTTATATATATATACATATATAAATAAATGTTTATATATATATATATATATATATACATATATCTATACATATATCTATATATATATATATATATATATATTAAATACATGAAAAACATTATTCGATATTATATCCAGATACTAATCCTATCATCAGAGCTAAAGCCCTGAGATTTTGATAACTTTCAATAGTGGACCAATACACGATGATAGAAAAAAAGAAAAATTGGTTTTCAAGTGTTTATGATCTTACAGTTAAAATTA
>NC_090736.1:8233660-8268660 GCF_036898095.1 Palaemon carinicauda | reverse complement strand
CTGAATTTTCTTGCTCAATAAACTTCATTGTTTTATCGCCAGAGCATAATATTGCATACACTATTTTCCAGGCAATAAAGTCTTTTATTTCTCTGCCGAAGAAGCTTTCAATAGCCGTTTATAACCAAAAATAGATTTTTAATTACCTCGAGAATAATCTTGAAGAATCAAGTGATTAGATATTTGCATATAAATTGGGTTGCCGAGAAAACAAGCGATTTTTGAGTGATAGTTTTCCTAGTTAATTTGGCGAATGTTATTAGGAGCTATTTGCGTTTGAGAGGGGTTAAGGGTATTTATTTCAGTTCTAAAACCTACTATTTTCAATATTTGCCCTTTTGATACAATTAATATGAAATCTCTGGTCATTCGATAACTAATTCGTTTAAGATAGAATTCATCTTATTTATTTATTTATTTATTATTATTTTTTTTTGGCAATAACTACCTTCTTTCCACATTAGATTTACATTCATATATTGCTTGATGCTCCATTGGCTGCTCTCCTACCTAAGTGCATCGCTTTATTGATATCCTCTGAGTAACAAAGTTATTCCCTTCAAGTTTGCAACACATCCTTCATCATTAATATGATGTCCTTGTTTACAGATCATCCGTCCTCTTTTAGCAACCAACAATATTTCCTTTGATCCTTAGAATGCTGGTTGATGATTGACAGTTGATTTGTGTTTTATCCAGGTTTCAAAGCTCACGACTTTTGTCTTTTGACCTATTTTCATGTTCTGTCAGTATTTGGTGTCAAAGGTTCCCTCACGATACGAACAACATTTGTCTTTTGACCTATTTCACGTTCTTTCAGTATTTGTTGTCAAAATTCCCTCACGATACGAACACATTTGTCTTTTGACCTATTTTCACGTTCTGTCAGTATTTGGTGCCAAAAAATACTCCCATAATACGAACAACTTTTGTCTTTTGACCTATTTTCACGTTCTGTCAGTATTTGGTGCCAAAAAATACTCCCATAATACAAATAACTTTTGTCTTTTGACCTATTTTCACGTTCTGTCAGTATTTGGTGCCAAAAAATACTCCCATAATACAAATAACTTTTGTCTTTTGACCTATTTTCACGTTCTGTCAGTATTTGGTGTCAAAAAATACTCCCATAATACGAACAACTTTTGTCTTTTGACCTATTTTCACGTTCTTTCAGTATTTGGTGTTAAAGATTCTTCCACGATACGAACAACTTTTTTCTTTTGACCTATTTTCACGTTCTTTCAGTATTTGTTATTAAAAATTCTTCCACGATACAAACTTTTCTTTTGACCTATTTCCACGTTTTGTCTGTATTTTGTGTCAAAAATACTCCCACGATATGAACAACTTTTGTCTTTTGACCTATTTTTCACGTTTTGTAAGTATTTGGTGTCAAAAATTCTTCCACGATACGAACAACTTTTGTCTTTTGACCTATTGTCACGCTTTGTCAGTATTTGGTGTCAAAAATACTCCCACGATACGAACAAATTCGCCAATATACTTGTAGGAAATCCCTTTACTTATTCATCTTCAATTGAAAATGAATAAGATATTGCTAACTTCATGTGTCCGAGTTTCTGTCGTTGTTATTAGATGAAGTTTGCATTTTGCCAGCACGAACTTTTCTGCAAGTCCTAAATTTATAGTTTTTATGAGCCTCGCTGGTTATCAGAATGTTTTGAATCTACTTTACCTTTTGTGTTGTAAAAATCCTTTCAAAACGTTTAGTTGATGTTATTTGACTTACTGAAATCCAGGGTAATATATATATATATATATATATATATATATATATATATATATATATATATATATATATATATATATATATATATATATATATGTATATATATATATATATGTATATATATATACATATATATATATATATATATATATATATATATATTTGTCTGTATATATATACTTATATATACAGTTGTATATATATATATATATATATATATATTCTATATATATATATATATATATATACTGTATATATATCTGTATATATATACTTATATATACAGTAGTATATATATATACAATATATATATTATATATATATATATATATATATATATATATATATATATCGATACGTGACATTTCCCTTGTAATTATTTATCTTTTGCACATTATTGTCATTCATAAATTCTCCCAACTTTTCAGGTAATGAACTGCCGTGTACAAGACTCTGGCATCTACACTGCCAAAGCCACTGACGAAAATGGTGCATCAGCCACTTGCTCAGCTCAGCTCCTTGTGCAGGAATGTGAGTCTCTCTCTTTTCGTTATTAATGAGACATCTGAGCAGGCATTATTAAAACAAAGTCTCCCAAATGGATTTAGAATATTATATTTAAAAAAAAAAAAAACTATTTTATGACCGATTGAATCTTGAAAGCTATGTTGTTTTTTAAATGTTTGGTGAACAAATCTGTTCTTAGAAAGGTGTAAATTTGGAATCATTCTGAAGATTATAAAATACTGGTACAATTAATCATAACTAAACGTAGCTCAACGAAGTAAGTATTTCTCTATAGCCGTGTTTCTTTCCTTCGACCCCACTATCGTGTAAGCGTAGGATCTTAGTATCTCCATTTCTCTGGGCCTCAGTTTAGTGCAATCCAGGCCCGCATATCATATGTTCTCCAGATTCCAGTGCCTTGTATCCCCTGGACCTCAGAGCAATGTAGCACTCAGACTACAGTAAGATGTAGCGGCGTTCCCTCAGTTCAATATCCTTTATCCCAAAGATTCCAATAGTTTTACTTTTCTAGATCTTGGTACCATTTGGGTAATCCGATTTCAGAGCACTACATCACTTGGACTTTAGTAAAATGCAACCCCCCCACCCAAGTAGCGTGAAGTACCTGACTTTCTGTGCATTGTATCCTCTTGGTCTCCGTACAGTTGGACCCTAATATGATGGACCACATCCAGAACCCTTTATTTAGCTGGTCCATAGCAACCAGTACATTGGCACCCTAATAGTATAAACCCCCATCCAGAACCTTATATTAGCTGGTCCATAGCAACCAGTAGATTGGGCCTCCAGAATCTTTAAGTAGCTCGTCCATACCATACATTGGGACCCCAATATTATAAACCACATCCAGAACATTTAATTAGTTGGTCCATAGCAACCAGTACATTGGTACCCTAATAGTATAGACTCTGGTCCATAGCAACCAGTACATTGGGCCTCCAGAATCTTTAAGTAGCTAGTCCATACCATACATTGGGACCCCAATATTAGGAACCACATCCAGAACCTTTAATTAGCTGGTCCATAGCAACCAGTACATTGGGACCCTAATATTATGGACCCCATAAAGAGCCGTTTATCAGCTAGCCCATAGCAACCATACGCCCCCTAGACATCAGCATTTTTCATCCTCAGATTTCCAGTATCCTACATGTTCTTGACCCCACTACGTAGGAAGTTCATTGATACAAAAAGCCAATCCTTGGTTTGGTTTATTAAGTTAATCTGCCTTGTAAAGACGGGCAGTTCGTTCACCACAGTTCCCAGTGTAAAGATAACCAAGACCCAACAAAATTTTTATCCAAGTTAAGCCAGAGGGAGGGGCACACATGTTACTTATCTCACATTACAAGTCTTAGTCAAAAGTTAATACTAACACCGCAACCCAGTGGATAGTCATTTTGGGCGTGATATGGGCCCAGCGGCGACGGGGGCACGCAACCATGGTCCGCTCCCAACTCCCAACCCTCAACCTTACCACAAGAGCCTCAGATTCCTGAACCACCTTGATGCCCTCTTGAAGTGGAGTCAAACCCTCATTTCTTTCGTGTTTCCAAATGAGTGAATGTTGATCTTTCGTGTTTCCAAATGAATAAATGTTGATCTTTCGTGTTTCCAAATGAGTGAATGTTGATCTTTCGTGTTTCCAAATGAATAAATGTTGATCTTTCGTGTTTCCAAATGAGTGAATGTTGATCTTTCGTGTTTCCAAATGAATAAATGTTGATCTTTCGTGTTTCCAAATGAATAAATGTTGATTTTTCGTGTTTTAAAATGATTAATGTTGATCATTCATGTTTCTAAATTAATAAATGTTGATCTTTCGTGTTTCTAAATGAATGAATGTTGATCTTTCGTGTTTTCAAATGATTAATGTTGATCTTTCGTGTTCCAAATAAGTAAGTGTTGATCTTTCGTGTTTCCAAATGAGTGAATGTTGATCTTTCGTGTTTCTAAATGAATAAATGTTGATCTTTCGTGTTTCCTAATGAGTGAATGTTGATCTTTCGTGTTTCTAAATGAATAAATGTTGATCTTTCGTGTTTCCTAATGAGTGAATGTTGATCTTTCGTGTTTTCAAATGATTAATGTTGATCATTCGTGTTTCTAAATGAATAAATGTTGATCTTTCGTGTTTCTAAATGAATAAATGTTGATCTTTCGTGTTTTCAAATGATTAATGTTGATCATTCGTGTTTCTAAATGAATAAATGTTGATCTTTCGTGTTTCTAAATGAATAAATGTTGATCTTTCGTGTTTCCAAATGAGTAAATATTGATCTTTCGAGTTTCCAAATGAGTGAATATTGATCTTTCGAGTTTCCAAATGAGTGAATGTTGATCTTTCGTGTTTCCAAATGAGTGAATGTTGATCTTTCGTGTTTCCAAATGAATAAATGTTGATTTTTCATGTTTCCAAATGAGTAAATGTTGATCTTTCGTGTTTTCAAATGATTAATGTTGATCATTCGCGTTTCTAAATGAATAAATGTTGATCATTCGTGTTTCTAAATGAATGAATGTTGATCTTTCGAGTTTCCAAATGAGTGAATGTTAATCTTTCGTGTTTCCAAATGAGTAAATGTTGATCTTTCGTGTTTCTAAATGAATAAATGTTAATCTTTCGTGTTTCCAAATGAGTAAATATTGATCTTTCGTGTTTCCAAATGAGTAAAACTCAATCTTTCTCCTGCAGTGACAGAGGAAGAACGCCGCCGTCGCATAGCAGAGAAGTCGCCCTTCTTCCTCGTCAGGATGAAGAAGACCGAGGTTATTGAGAACACCAACCTCTCCTATACCATCCACGTCAAGGGTGACCCCATGCCTGAAGTGCAGTTGTAAGTATCATCCTTTTAAGGGCGTTTATTATTATTATTATTATTATTATTATTATTATTATTATTATTATTATTATTATTATTATTATTATTATTATTGTTGTGGTTGCTGTTATTATTATTATAATTATTATTATTATTTATTATTATTATTATTATTATTATTATTATTATTATTATTATTATTATTATTATTATTGACTAAGCTACAACCCTAGTGTGAAAAGCAGGATGCTATAAGCCCAGGGGCCCCATCAGGGTAAATAGCCCAGTGATGAAAGGAAACAAGGAAAAATAGAATATTTCAAGAACAGTAACAACATTAAAATGAACATTTCCTATATAATCCATAGAAAATGCAGTTTAGATATGTAGAAGATAATCAGTCTTTTATTACATTATGGCATATTTAAAGATGGCAATTGGAGGAACAGAGGAGGTAGGTAATAATGGAAAATAGGAAATCTGTCATTTCCTGACTATTAGGTGATTAGAAAATTAAAGTTTAAGGGAAAAAGAACGAAAGCTTAAATATTCCCTCATTATTATTATTATTATTATTATTATTATTATTATTATTATTATTATTATTATTATTATTAATTGCTAAGCTACAACCCTAGTTGGGAAAAGGAAGATGCTATAAGCCCAAGGGCTCAAAAAGGGAAAAATAGCCCAGTGAGGAAAGGAAATAAGGAAATAAATCAACTATATGAGAAATAATGAACAATTAAATAAAAATATTTTAAGAAGTTCTACCGATTCAACTACCCGATTAGGAAGATCATTCCACAACCTGGTTACAGCTGGAATAAAACAAGTTTAAGAATCGCAATTAAAAGATAAGGGATATTAAACATGGGGGTTTAATTGGGTTTAATCTCATATTTTTAATTAAGCTATCATCTAAAACTTTTAAGAATATATAAGATCTTGGATTCTTTAGTATATAAAAACGTTAGTTTTCTTTATAATAATTTCTTGTTATTTCACATTAGAAATAGATTCCATCATGAGGTTTTTAATCTGCTACTCTAAGTCTCTCTTTATAGTTTATATATGAAAGATATATTTTAATGTTGTTACTGTTCTTAAAATATTTTAATTTAATTGTTTTTTATTTTTCATTCAGCTTATTTATATCCTTATTTCCTTTCCTTAATTGACTATTTTTTCCTGTTGTGGCCCTTGGGCTTATAGCATCCTGCTTTTCCAACTAGGGCTTTAGCCTGTCTAGTAATAATAATAATAATAATAATAATAATAATAATAATAATAATAATAATAATAATAATAATCATAATAATCATAATTATAATGACAAAAATAATAATAATAATAATAATAATAATAATAATAATAATAATAATAGTAATAATAATAATAATAATAATAATAATAATAATAATAATAATAATAATCATAATAATCATAATTATAATGACAAAAGTAATAATAATAATAATAATAATAATAATAATAATAATAATAATAATAATAATAATCATCATCATCATAATGACAAAAGTAATAATAATAATAATAATAATAATAATAATAATAATAATAATAATAATAATAATAATAATAATATTTATGAATAAACCACTTAATTCACACGCGACCATAGTCTGGGATCATGGGTAGTTTATCTCGGGAAAGACAATTCCAATATCATGTTAATCTGATGGACGCCAGGAAGCTTGTGAACCTTGATAGGAGAACCTGGTGTCATTGACCTATTTTTTAATGTGGACGTTCAAGTGCATTTCGTTGCAGCCTCGCGAGGGCAGATCCAGGGGGTCACCAGCCCCCTGGAGTTCTGCCCTGCTTGAGGTAGAACATAAAAGTCTCCGATATGGGAAGAAGTGCAGAGTTTTTTTTCTGTAGTTCACGAGTTCGGAGGCACATGTGTTTTGGTGTTTGTTATGCATGATTATGTATTTGTAAGTACAGGTGTCTTTGAATCTGGTGTTCATATATATTTCTTTACGTATGTAGGTATATAAGTACTTTGGATATTTTACACTGGTAAAAATTTGGGTAAATTCCTGGCAACATTTATTCCAAGATTTTTACCGTTTTAAAAATTGATATATTGTTCATGTATATTTCTTTACGTATGGAGGTATATAAGTACTTTGGATTTTTTACACTGGTAAAAATTTGGGTAAATTCCTGGCAACATTTATTCCAAGATTTTTACCGTTTTAAAAATTGATATATTGTTCATGTATATTTCTTTACGTATGGAGGTATATAAGTACTTTGGATTTTCTACACTGTTAAAAATTCGGGTAAATTCCTGGCAACATTTATTCCAAGATTTTTACCGTTTTAAAAATTGATATATTGACGTTAAGGAATGATATTACGGTCACCAACCCGTAAAAGATAATAACAAAGTATGGTAAAATTACGGTCGCCTGTATTTACTGAAATACGGCTGATAAAAGTAGATTTCTAAGGAGAATTTCCTATCAAAATTAGGGATTTTTTAACAGTGTAATTTACCAGTTAATTTTGAAATGCAGACGGCCATTGCTCATACATTTAACATATATTTCATATGTGATATTTCTTTACGTATGTAGGTATATAAGTACTTAGGAGTTTCTAGTTTACCATTTAATGATACAGTGCCGACGACCTTTGCTCATACATATAACATATATTTCATATCTATCAACACATGTGTGTGTACATGTAATTTTTACAGCTGAGAGTACCCTTTCTCTTCGACTCAAATTTCGAACAGTTCCACATTAATTATTATTTCTAGCAAATGTGATTGTCTTAACAAAAGCACAATTCAGAACTTGTTAATGGTTCTCGTTAGAATAATAATTAAGCTTTTTATGGTTCAATCTATTTAGTACATTCTGAAGTTTGATTTTTGACGAATTGCAATACTTTCGTGAAACAAACGAATAAGAGCTGACATGAATGATATTGCTAACTTCTTAAACTGACAACTGTTGTTTTTGAAACAGAGATTTATTAAGGTTACTCTTATCATTAGGTTGATATTTAGGGCTATTATAACTGTGAATATCATAATTACAAGGTGATAGTATGCTAGATGGAAATTACATTATTTTCCATTTGTACAAATAGCTACTTACCACACTACATTTAGATGTTATTGCATACAGTCATGCAAGGCAGAGATAGAGAGAGAGAGAGAGAGAGAGAGAGAGAGAGAGAGAGAGAGAGAGAGAGAGAGAGAGAGAGAGAGAGATAATGTTCTGGCCAAAACTTTTGAGTTGTTCCATCGTTCACGACGAATTTCTCTATCTTGAATTTATCTATCTTGAATTTCGCTATTTTGAATTTCTCTATCTTGAATTTCGCTATATTGAATTTCTCTATCTTGAATTTCGCTATATTGAATTTCTCTATTTTGAATTTCGCTACCTTGAATTTCGCTATATTGAATTTCTCTATCTTGAATTTCGCTATATTGAATTTCTCTATCTTGAATTTCTCTATCTTGAATTTCTCTATGTTGAATTTTGCTATCTTCAATTTCTCTACCTTCAATTTCGCTACTGTATCTTGAATTTCTGTATCTTGAATTTCGCTATATTGAATTTCGCTATCTTCAATTTCACTATCTTGAATTTCACTATCTTGAATTTCTCTCTCTTGAATTTCTTTATCTTGAATTTCACTATCTTGAATTTCTCTATCTTGAATTTCGCTATCTTGAATTTCTGTATCTTGAATTTCGCTATCTTGAATTTCGCTATCTTGAATTTCTGTATCTTGAATTTCGCTATCTTGAATTTCGCTATATTGAATTTCTCTATCTTGAATTTCGCTATCTTGAATTTCGCTATCTTGAATTTCTGTATCTTGAATTTCGCTATATTGAATTTCGCTATATTGAATTACTCTATCTTGAATTTCGCTATATTGAATTTCGCTATCTTGAATTTCGCTATCTTGAATTTCTGTGTCTTGAATTTCTCTATCTTTTCCAGCTTCAAGGACGACAAGGAGATGAAGGAAGATGACCGAGTCGTCATCCACAGGGACCAGGAGGTCGGCCACTACGAGATGCTGATCTCTCACGTCACAAGGGACGACGAAGCCACCTACAAGGCTATTGCTAAGAATAAGTATGGAAGAGCCGAATGCGAGGCTCTCATGACCGTCAGAGGTAAAGATCGTGTTTGGTTTCATTCCGTTTGTATCGCTAACTATATTCTGATAAACTTTCTCAGATCATCAGGGTAGGGTCGTGATTGGTTTCATTCCGTTTGTATCGCTAACTATATTCTGATAAACTTTCTCAGATCATCAGGGTAGGGTCGTGATTGGTTTCATTCCGTTTGTATCGCTAACTATATTCTGATAAACTTTCTCAGATCATCAGGGTAGGGTCGTGTTTGGTTTCATTCCGTTTGTATCGCTAACTATATTCTGATAAACTTTCTCAGATCATCAGGGTAGGGTCGTGTTTGGTTTCATTCCGTTTGTATCGCTAACTATATTCTGATAAACTTTCTCAGATCATCAGGGTAGGGTCGTGTTTGGTTTCATTCCGTTTGTATCGCTAACTATATTCTGATAAACACTCTCAGATCATCAGGGTAGGGTCGTGTTTGGTTTCATTCCGTTTGTATCGCTAACTATATTCTGATAAACACTCTCAGATCATCAGGGTAGGGTCGTGTTTGGTTTCATTCCGTTTGTATCGCTAACTATATTCTGATAAACTTTCTCAGATCATCAGGGTAGGGTCGTGTTTGGTTTCATTCCGTTTGTATCGCTAACTATATTCTGATAAACTTTCTCAGATCATCAGGGTAGGGTCGTGTTTGGTTTCATTCCGTTTGTATCGCTAACTATATTCTGATAAACTTTCTCAGATCATCAGGGTAGGGTCGTGATTGGTTTCATTCCGTTTGTATCGCTAACTATATTCTGATAAACTTTCTCAGATCATCAGGGTAGGGTCGTGTTTGGTTTCATTCCGTTTGTATCGCTAACTATATTCTGATAAACTTTCTCAGATCATCAGGGTAGGGTCGTGATTGGTTTCATTCCGTTTGTATCGCTAACTATATTCTGATAAACTTTCTCAGATCATCAGGGTAGGGTCGTGATTGGTTTCATTCCGTTTGTATCGCTAACTATATTCTGATAAACTTTCTCAGATCATCAGGGTAGGGTCGTGTTTGGTTTCATTCCATTTGTATCGCTAACTATATTCTGATAAACTTTCTCTGATCATCAGGGTAGGGTCAGGTAGTAAATATAGAGTTGTCAGATCTACCAATAAGTATGGCTCTTTTATCTCTAAATATACTCTGACGAACTTTCTAAGATAACGATGGTGGGGCCTGGTAGAAAATACGGAATTGTCGGATCTTGTCAGATCTACAGATAAGTATGGGTCTTTAATTTTTAACTATACTTTGTCAAACTTTCTCAGATCACCAGGGTGGGGCCAAGTAAAAAATACAGAATTGCCATATTACAGATAAGGCCCTTCGATTTCTAACTATACTCCGACAAACTTTCTTAAATCAGGAAGGTGGGGCCTGGTAGAAAATACAGAACTGTCAGATCTACGGATAAGTATGACTTTAATCTCCAACTATACTCTGACAAACTTTCTTAGATCACCAGGGTGGGGCCTGGTAAAAAATACAGAATTGTCAGATTACAGATAAGGCCCTTTAATCTGTAACTATACTCTGACAAATTTTCTTAGATCACGAGGGTAGGGCCTGGTAGAAAATACAGAATTGTCAGGTTACAGATGAGGCCTTTCAATCTCTAACTATACTCTGACAAACTCTAAGAATACCAGGCGGCACCTGGTAGAAGATACAGAATTGTCAGTTCTACGGATAAATATGGCTCTTTAAATTTCTAACGAGACCCTGGCAAACTTTCTAAGATCACGAGTGTCAGACCTGGTAGAAAATACAGAACAGGCAGATTACAGATAAGGCCTTGCAATCTCTAACTATACTTCTTCTTCTTTGTCTGTCTACAACTTTTCCCACTTCTATGTGGGGTCGATGTTTCTGGTCAGCTTTCTCCATCTACCTCTGTCCCACACTTCATCACCGGTTAATCCTTTTGATCGAAGGTCATCCTTGATACAGTCCATCCACCTTCGCTTTGGTCTCCCTCTCCTTCTCATTCCCTGTGCCTCCATTTCCATCACTCTCCTCCCAATGTACTGTTCATCTCTTCTCATGACATGACCATACCACCTCAGGCTACTTTCTTGGATCTTATCTGATAGTTTCCTAACTCCTGTGGTACCCCTAATTACCTCATTCCGTATCTTATCTCTTCTTGTCACCCCACACATCCATTTCAACATTTTCATCTCTGCCACATCCATCTTCTTCTCGCCTGTCTTATTTATTGCCCACGTCTCCACTCCAAACATCATTGCCGGTCTCACAACTGTCCTGTGTACTTTACCTTTCACCTTAACCCCTATTTTCCTGTCGCATAGTACTCCACGCACTTTTTTCCAATTCTTCCTTCCTGCTTGTATTCTGTGGTTTATTTCTGCCCCCAGATCACCATCCTTTGCAACTGTTGATCCTAAATACCTGAAATTTTCAACTCGTTTCAATCTCTCTCCTTGTAAACTAGCTTCCCCATTCTCGCCATTTTTCAATCTCAAATACTCTGTCTTTTTCTTTGCTGATCTTCAATCCCCTATTTTCCATTTCTCTTCTCCACTCCTCCAGTTTCTCTTCTACTACCTCTCGCCTAGTGCTACACAGTATAACATCATCAGCAAAAATCATACACTAAGGAGACTGATCTCTAGTACCTTGTGTTACTACATCCATGACCAGATCAAATAGGTAAGGGCTCAATGTAGACCCCTGATGTAGTCCCACATTTAAATTTTCCATCTGTGTTCTTCATCACTTTTACATTCTCTTTAAATTTTCCATCGGCGTTTTTCATCACTTTTATATTGTCGTTAAATTTTCCGTCTGTCTTTTTCCTTACTGTTTAAATACTCTTTAAATTTTCCATCTGCGTTCTTCATCACTGTTTAAATTTTACATCTGTGTTCTTCGTAACTTTTATATTCTCTTCAAATTTTCCATGTGTGTTCTTCATCACTGTTTAAATTCTTTTTAAATTTTCCATCTCTGGTCTCCATCGTTTACATTCTCTTTAAATTTTCCATCTGAGTTCTTCATCACTGTTTTTGCATTCTTTTTAAATTTTCCATTTGAGTTCTTCATCACTGTTTTTGCATTCTTTTTAAATTTTCCATCTGTTCTTCATCACTGTTTAAATTCTTTTTAGATTTTCCATCTCTGGTCTCCATCGTTTACATTCTCTTTAAATTTTCCATCTATTTTCTTATCATGTTTTGCATTCTTTTTAAATTTTTCATCTGTTCATCACTGCATACATTCTCTTTGAATTTTCCATTTGTGTTCTTCATCACTGCTTACATTCTCCTTAAATTTTCCATCTGTTCATCACTGTTTACATTCTCGTTTAGCTTTCTATCTGTGTTCTTCATCACTGTTTACATTCTCTAAATTTTCCATCCGTGTTCTTCATCGTTGTTTACATTCTCTTTAAATTTTCCATCCGTGTTCTTCATCGTTGTTTACATTCTCTTTAAATTTTCCATCCGTGTTCTTTATCGTTGTTTACATTCTCTTTAGATTTTCCATTTTTGGTCTTCATCACTGTTTACATTTCTTTAAATTTTCCATCAGTCTTCATCACTGTTTATATTCTCTTTTACTTTTCCGTGTTCTTCATCACTGTTTATATTCTCTTTAAATTTTCAGACGAGGAGGCCATTTACGAAAGCCTCACAGGCAGGGGCTCCTTGCTCTCCAAGGGCGAAAAGGCCGAATTTAAATGGTTCAGAGACGGCGCCGAATACTACCCCAGTGAAAGGTTCAATGTCATGTTCAAGGTAAGTTTAAAAGGCAACCTCTTTCAAGACTGCTTGTGTTTGCATTGTCTGCAGAGAGAGAGAGAGAGAGAGAGAGAGAGAGAGAGAGAGAGAGAGAGAGAGAGAGAGAGAGAGAGAGTTTTAGATGCAAGTCTTAAATGAGAAGAGAGACTTAAAGTCTTTTAGGTGCAAGTCTGAAATAAGAGAGAGAGAGAGAGAGAGAGAGAGAGAGAGAGAGAGAGAGAGAGAGAGAGAGAGTTTTAGATGCAAGTCTGTAATGAGAAGAGAGACTTAAAGAGACTTTTAGGTGCAAGTCTGGAATGAGAGAGAGAGAGAGAGAGAGAGAGAGAGAGAGAGAGAGAGAGAGAGAGAGAGAGTTTTAGATGCAAGTCTTAAATGAGAAGAGAAACTTAAAGAGATTTTTTAGGTGCAAGTCTGAAATGAGAGAGAGAGAGAGAGAGAGAGAGAGAGAGAGAGAGAGAGAGAGAGCGCCATTCATCAACTTTTGATACCCATGCCTTCCTTTATTTCATTCATAGGATGATGAGGACACCTTGGCCCTGGTCTTCCAAAATGTTACTCCAGAGGACGCTGGTCTCTACACCTGTGTGGCATCCACGTCCTGCGGAAAAATCTCTTGCTCAGCTGAGCTGACCGTTGAAGGTCAGTCATTAATGCAGTTTCTATACCTGTAACATGAAAAATTCTGTGTGCTTTTGATACTATAGTCAATTTTTTTTTAACGAGGTGCATTTGCACTGACTTGCAAGGGGGCCCTTTTAGCTCGGAGAAGGTTTCTACTTGCTGATATGTTGGATAAAATAATTCTAACCAATCAGCTAGTAGGGAACTTCTCCAAGCTAAAAGGGCACCACTGCGAGTCGAGGCGCATTTCCACCGACTCGCAGGGGTGCCCTTTTAGCTTGGAGAATTTTTCTACTTGCTGATATGTTGGATAAAATAATTCTAAATATCAGCTAGTAGGGAACTTTTCCGAGCTAAAAGGGCACCACTGCGAGTCGAGGCGCATTTCCACCGACTCGCAGGGGTACCCTTTTAGCTCGGAGAAATTTCCTACTTGCTGATTGGTTGGACAAAATAATTCTAACCAGTCAGCTAATAGGGAACTTTTCCGACCTAAAAGGGCGCCACTGTGAGTCGAGGCGTATTTGCACCGACTCGCAGGGGTGCCCTTTTAGCTCGGAGAAATTCCCTACTTGCTGATTGGTTGGACAAAATAATTCCAACCTATCAGCTAGTAGGGAACTTTTCCGATCTAAAAGGGCACCCCTGCGAGTCAGTGCAAATGCGCCTCTTAAAAAAAAATTGTGTATAGCAATGTGACTGGTCTAGGTAAGAGCTCTGAGAGACATAGGAATCTTTAGAATCCACCAAAGATGTAAGAATTCAGGGTCTTTGTTGTGTTTGCACTTCTATATCATAAATATGCAAACCCATTTAAATTTTACTTACTTAGTTAAAGGGCTGCTTCTCTGATCCCGTATATCAGAGAAACTCTAATCTCTACAGGACCTTCATAGTCGTTTTATGTTAATTTGGGAGCATTTAACATTTCACATTGCGTATTGTTCTCTTACTGTTTGATCATCATTGTCAAAACACTGGGGGAATAAGAAAGTCTTCAGTGTCCGCTTGAAAGCCTTGATAATTATTCGGATGTCTCATGGAAGCCTATTGCCTAGTCTCGGGGCCGCATAATTAAAGGCTGTAGTGCCTGAATTATTATTATTATTATTATTATTATTATTATTATTATTATTATTATTATTATTATTATTATTTGCTAAGCTACAACCCTTGTTGGAAAAGAAGGATACTATAAGTCCATGGGCCCCAAAAGGGAAAATAGCCCAGTGAGGAAAGGAAAAATGGAAAAATTAAGTATTTTAAGAAGAGTAACAACATTGAAATAAATATTTCCAATATACACTGTAAATCTTTAACGAAACAAGAGGAAGAGAAATTAGATAGAATAGTGTGCCCGAGTGTGCCCTCAAGCAAGAGAACTCTAACCGAAGACAGTGGAGGACCTTGATACAGAGGCTATGGCACTAAGTCACTGGGCTTATAGCATTCTGCGTTTCCAACAAGGGTTGTTGCTTAGCAATTGATAATAATAATAATAATAATAATAGAGAACAAGGGTTTGATTTTGAGGTGTCCTTCTCCTAGAAGAGCTGCCTACCATAGGTAAAGAGGCTCTTCTACCCTTACCTGGAGGAAAGTAGCCACTGAACACCTAATTTTCCTCCTGCCTAAATGCTCTTCTCCATTCCCTTTGCAGGTGCCGTCAACCGCCTGATGAAGGAGCCAGAGGCTCCCAAGTTCAAGGACGAGCTGCAGAACATACAGGTAGCTGTTGGAGGATCAGCCATGCTCGAGTGCAAGATTGGAGGATTCCCCAAACCCGATCTCAAGTGGTGTGTATTTGCGGTTGCTTGATCCGTGTAACAAACCTGTTGAAATATTTGATAATTTATTTATTATGTAGTTGCGTCTTATGTCAGGGTTGTTATGTTGATCTGTAGTTTCTTGGCGAAGATTCTGATAACTCAATGTCTTTTCCTTTTTCTCGTATGATTTTTATCATTCATACAAGTTTTTAATCTTTTTTTTAATCTTACTGTTTAGGATTTTATCTTAATTTTCTTATTTCATCTTTTATTTTTTAAATTCCCAGCAATGTTCTATCTTCTGATATTTTTTTCTTCTTTCTCTTTCAGTTATTCCCTTTTTTTCCATTGTTTTACTTTGAACTAAAGTTGATCATCTATTTTTTTTTTTACTTTCGATATTCAATCCTGGTTAAAAACAGCATAATTCAGTTATGAAGCTGATTAAGATTTGAAATGCTAAGATTGCAATCCTCTTTGCTCGTAGATGTAGCTGAGGAGTTATCATACAACGCATTTTTATTTTTAGAAAAGTACTTGTTTTATATCATCTGTTTAACATTGCTAATTTCTATTCATGTTCTTGATATGTATATATATATATATATATATATATATATATATATATATATATATATATATATATATATATATATATATATTATATATATATATATGTATGTATATATATATATATATATATATATATATATGTATGTATGTATATGTATGTATGTATATATATATATATATATATATATATATATGTATATATATATATATATATATATATATATGTATATATATAGTATAGTATATATATATATTATATATATATATATATTATATATGGTAGCCATATTAGTATAATGTTAGTTAAGTTAACATCTATATCAAATAGTAATAAATTTTTATTTCCAATTTTCATTAAAGGGTGTTTATATCAATCATTTATTTTGAATACGCTCCATAGGTTTTTTGCTTTTATCGTTGAAAAAAAAAAAGAAAAAAAAAAACAACTTCTAACTGAGCGCAACGAATTAATTCTCCGTTAATTAAAATTTCTGTTAAGTGGAATCATTACAATTTTATGCTGCATAAGAATTTTTTTTTCCAATTTACCATTGAACGCGATTATTTCTACTCTTTAACGATGCAAATTCTATTCGCTGTTTTTCACCGTAAAAGAGAACATTTACTATTTCCATTTGTATATAACTGATTTTATTAACATTGAATGTAACAATTTTTTATTAATCATCATCATTATATTCTCCTCCTACGTCTATTGACGCAAAGGGCCTCTTAGATTTCACCAGTCGTCTCTATCTTGAGCTTTTAATTCAATACTTCTCCATTCATCATCATCTCCTACGCCTATTGACGCAAAGGGCCTCTTAGATTTCACCAGTCGTCTCTATCTTGAGCTTTTAATTCAATACTTCTCCATTCATCATCATCTCCTACGCCTATTGACGCAAAGGGCCTCGGGTAGATTTCGCCAGTCGTCTCTATCTTGAGCTTTTAATTCAATATTTATCCATTTACCATCTACTTCGCGCTTCATAGTCCTCAGTCATGTAGGCCTAGGTCTTCCAACTCTTCTAGTGCCTTATGGAATCCAGCTAAACGTTTGGTGAACTGATCTCTCTCTGGGAGTGCGAAGAGCATGCCCAAACCATCTCCATCTACCCCTCACCATGATCTCATCCACATATGGCACTCGAGTAATTTCTCTCATAGCTTCATTTTTAATCCATACCTGCCATTTAACTCCCAATTTCCTTCTGAGGACTTTGTTGGTAGTTTGTATAATGTCAATATACTTTGAATCGTAGGACTCGCAACGGCTTGGACGTCAAGATCGGAGGACGCTTCAAAGTCCTGTGGGAAGACGAAGAATCGGTCGCCCTCATCATCAAGAATGTCGAGGAGAAGGACGCTGGTCTCTACGCCGTCACTGCCAAGAACGACCTGGGTGAAGCCCAGACAATGGCTCAGCTGAACATCAAGGGTGAGTGTCTCCCTCTGGAGGGAGGAGGGATTTATTTTGAAAGAAATAACCAGGGGTGTCATATGATGCTCAAGGTATTACTTCAGAAATTACCTCAAATTTAGGAAAATTACCTTAAATACTAGAAAAAAATCATAAAACGCGAAATAATAAAACGCAAAACAATTACATCATTATTAACAAAAGCTCTCTATTTTGTGAAAAATCTGAAAGATGAATTTTAGATACACAATGTTACTCTATAATCAAAATTACCTTGAATGTACCATTACTCTAGAAATTTCCTTAAATCAACCAAAATTATTCAATCTGGGGTAATTTACCTTGAAAATAGAGCACTGGAAATAACGGCCCTTTAGGCCCATGAAGATGTAGGATTGATCCCTGGGGAACACCTGTTTTGACATCCGTAATTTCTGAAAGATGACCGTCGATTTATATTTCAATTAATCCACATAGAATATTTTCATCAATATTAGAATATTGGGGTCATGATAGATAAGATGAAGTTTTACTAGTCTTGCTTGACTGAGAATCAGATATCTCCAGTAACTTTCTCTGTTCAGACCAACACTTAAAAAAAAAAAAAAAAAAAAAAAAAAAAAAAAAAAAAAAAAAAAAACACTGCAATTTTAATCGGAAATTCTCCGTAAAGATATACTGTTCTCAGCCGCATTTCAGTAAAATACAGGCGACCGTAATTTCTACCATACTATGTTATTATATTTGACGGTTGGTGACTGTAATATCACTCCTTTACGTCAATATATCCGGTTTTAAAACGGTAAATGCCTGGCAACATTTATTCCAGGATTTTTACCGTTTTTTGTACTGTAAATGTTTAACAGTGAAGGACAACGTTCCTCTTATGTTTCCGGGAAGCCTCGGAATAGTGAATAATTTTTTATATTCTATTTCTGACCAGGACGCCATTACTCCCAATTTGGAGAGTTACTAAATGAAACAAGAGAGACTTTACGTTTATTTAAAGTTAGACTACATTTTTTTTTTTTGCTTCGTGGTATAAAAACGAAATTCATATTATTATTACTAGCTAAGCTACAACCCTGGTTGGAAAAGCAAGATGCTAGAAGACCAAGGGCTCTAACAAGGATCATTGTACCCTGGATATTTAATAGGTTGTCCCTGGAGGTAAAATCTATGGAAATTTAATGAACTATAGGATAAAAATACACAGTTACTTATTAACAAGTTTTATTGTAAATATACCCGAGGTATTTTTTTCTAAATTTCCCTAAAATACTTATGAAACCTGTCATCTCAGATTAGGTTAGGTTAGGTTATTGTCTGACGTTAGCCACTGATATTTATTATACAAAATCAAGATTCCTCTCCTATTGCTGTAATATTGGGTTAATTTAGCACCAAATACCATAATGCAAACTGGTAGATTACACCCAGCCATTCATTCTATCACATCACAGCTGGTCCAAAGATCGTGCGAATGAGGAAGGACGTGTCCTGCGTCATTGGAAAGGACCTGGACTACACCATCGAGGTCTTCGGTGAACCCGCGCCTGATGTCAAGTGGTGAGTACAAATTATGATTTGAGTTTCAGGATTCCTTTGATGAGTACAAATTATGATTAGAGTTTCAGGATTCCTTTGATGAGTACAAATTATGATTTGAGTTTCAGGATTCCTTTGATGAGTACAAATTATGATTAGAGTGTCAGGATTCCTTTGATGAGTACAAATTATGATTAGAGTTTCAGGATTCCTTTGATGAGTACAAATTATGATTAGAGTTTCAGGATTCCTTTGATGAGTACAAATTATGATTAGAGTTTCAGGATTCCTTTGATGAGTACAAATTATGATTAGAGTTTCAGGATTCCTTTGATGAGTACAAATTATGATTAGAGTGTCAGGATTCCTTTGATGAGTACAAATTATGATTAGAGTTTCAGGATTCCTTTGATGAGTACAAATTATGATTAGAGTGTCAGGATTCCTTTCATTGCATCTTTGTTCTTCCATGTCAATAAGTAGTTCAGGTTGAACACGTGTATGGCTGAGCAGAATAATTTGATTATAACTGAAGGGTATGAATAAAGGAGGTGAAATTGGTGAACTTCCTCATTACTTATCAAATCGAATTCATTTATGGAGAAGTTGCTGTTGATCTTGGTCTGAAATACGATAGCATGAAGCTAGCCTCCTGGCTAGTACAGTGGTAATGCGTTCGCCTAGCATTTGCATGGTAGCAGGTCGATCCCAGCCCTGGGCCGTGAGTTTAAGCTGTTTACTGAAGAGGCCACTGCTGTGTTTGGACAGCACAGTAGGGGGCTGGGTTTGGCCGTATGTTGTTCTGGTGATCATCCATCTGATGATCCTGGAACGGAAACCAAACACCTTTTGCCATTAGTTTTTATTATTATTATTATTATTATTATTATTATTATTATTATTATTATTATTATTATTATTATTATTACTACTAGCTAGGCTATAACCCTAGTTGGAAAAGTAAGATGCTATAAGCCCAAGGGCTCCAAAGCAAAAAATAGCTCAGCGCGTATAGGAAACAAGGAAATTAATAAACTACACGAGAAGAATAAACATCAAAATAAAATATTTCAAGAACAGTAACAACATTAAATTAGACACTTCACATATAAACTATAAAAATAAGATAGAACAGATTGCCCGAGTGTACCCCCAAGCAAGAGAACTCTAATCCAAGGCAGTGGAAGGCCTTGATACAGAGGCTATAGCATTATCCAAGACTAGTAAACAATGGTTTGATTTTATGAATATGATTCAGTGCTGCCTTACCAGGAGTGAAGTCAGTTGGGAAGCGAATATAGGGTCATGACTTAGTTTTAGGGTAAGCTAAGATTATGATTGTCCAAAGGGGGAGTGGGTTGTAGCCCCCTGGTAGGTAAGTAGGTAAGGATATATCTTCTAGGTTAGGTTAGGTGGGTATCCTTAGGTTAGGTACTGTTATTTTGTTTGTTTCCCTCTTAAAGTGTTGTTTTCAGTCATAGTTTTCGAAATTTTACACACGGCCTTTTCCAACGAGCTACAAAGGCTCCAAATAAACCTAAGCATGATTAAAAGAGTTGAAATACCAAGTAGGAAGGCGGCTAAAACTATTTAATAGAACCTATATACAGTTATAAGTCCCAAAATCTTTAATAAATATAGGATATAGTTATAGGGTGACCATATATACGTCCAACACAAGTGCCCTTTATACCATAGGTAATTGCTTCATTGAAGCAAATAACCTAACATATGATGACACAAATGCCTATAGTATGCTATTAATATATCAAAGAAGTATCAAGAAAGAAATTAAACTTACTTTGGATTCTGGCAGATTCAAATTAAGCAGATTTTTTTTTTCTTTTTTTTTTTTTTTTTTTACTTAGATTAAGTTACAGTAACGGGGGTAAATCCATTTGTGGAAAATCAAGGAATTATTCAGATATGACGATTTTCAGTTTCTCTTGTCTAGTTATTATTATAATTATTATTATTACTTGGTAAGTTACAACCCTAGTTGGAAAAGCAGGATGCTATAAGCCCAGGGGCTCCTACAGGGAAAATAGCCCAATGAGGAAAGGAAACAAGGACAAATAAAATATCTTAAGAACAGTAAATTATTATTACAACCCTAGTTGGAAAAGCAGGATGCTATAAGCCCAGGGGCTCCAACAGGGAAAATAGCCCAATGAGGAAAGGAAACAAGGACAAATAAAATATCTTAAGAACAGTAAATTATTATTACAACCCTAGTTGGAAAAGCAGGATGCTATAAGCCCAGGGGCTCCAACAGGAAAAATAGTCCAGTGAGTAAAGGAAACAAGGAAAAATAAAATATCTTAAGAACAGTAAATTATTATTACAACCCTAGTTGGAAAAGCAGGATGCTATAAGTCCAGGGGCTCCAACAGGGAAAATAGCCCAATGAGGAAAGGAAACAAGGAAAAATAAAATATCTTAAGAACAGTAAATTATTATTACAACCCTAGTTGGAAAAGCAGGATGCTATAAGCCCAGGGGCTCCAACAGGGAAAATAGCCCAGTGAGGAAAAGAAACGAGGAAAAATAAAATATCTTATGAATAGTAACAACATTAAATGAATATCTCATATATAAACTATAAAAACTTTAACAAAACAAGAGGATGAGAAATGAGATAGAACAGTGTGCCCGATGTTTTCATTATTTCTTTGTGTAGTTTATATTTTTGTATTTTTATTTTTTTCTATTTTTGTCTTCATTCTTTCCTTTCTAGTTCCAGTTATTTTTACTTCTTGTGTTTCCAATGTCTCTTTTTTCTTTTTACTTCTATTTATTCTAGTCTTTTTTTTATTAATGGTTTCAATGGTTTCTTTGTTTCTATTTTTATTCCCTATATCATTGTTTCCTTCTTTTATTTTCAGTTCTCCTTTGTTTCTTTCTTTTGTTTATATTGTCACTTCGTGCCCCGTAGTTCCCAGCATATATATATATATATATATATATATATATATATATATATATATATATATATATATATATATATATATGTGTGTGTGTGTGTGTGTGTATATGTGTGTGTGCGTGTTTGTATATGTATGTATGTATGTATGTATGTATATATAGATATATATTAATATGCATATGTGTGTCTATTTGGCGTGTGTATGTATATATACATGTATGCAGCTTGCACATACACAAAGACACACACGCACACACATATGTATATATATATATATATATATATATATATATATATATATATATATATATATATATATATATATAAATGTATATACTGTGTGTATGTGTTTGTGAGTGTGTGTGTGTATTTTTATACACCCACACACACATGAAAGCAATAAAACAGAGAATCAGAAATGCATAAAAACAACGACCTGAGGTATTTGGCACATGAATAATTCTCCATTAATGCAAGGCCATAAATCAAGTCTAGCAGGTCTTTTTAGCGAATTTATTTGTTAATATTACGTCCATAAAACATCACCTTTTTATATACACGGCTTCATAACGTTGGGAAACGAGTTGGTTATGTTCCATGATTTTCCTTCATAATTTATACCTTATTGCGTTCGTGGTTAGGTTGTTGTTAAAAATGTAATTCATTGCCTCCGCCAACGAAGTTGGAAGGAGATTATGATTTACCTCTTGTTTGTGTGTTTGTTTGTTTGTGAACAGCTTCCTGGCCACAATTTTAATCGTAGAGTAATGAAACTTGCAGGGATTAACTGTTTTGTAAAAAGCTGGAAATTATTAAATTTTGGAAGGTCAAGGTCAAAGGTCAAGGTCACGATCAAGCAAAATGTCCAATTCACGTAATCAGCCATATGTTCGAACACATACTTCAAAATTGGTTCCTATTTGAGTGTATGAAAATCCACGCCAATTAATGCATGTTAAGTTCAAGGTCAAGGTCGAGGAAAAGGTCGAGAAATAAGCTGCCGTGGCGGAGGTCTGCGCTCTACTGAGTGCCCCTCTAGTTCTTTTACTTTAAAGGCCGAAACACAATGAAAATCAGGTCCCGGATTTGAATCCAAAGAATCAATGAGCTTTGTCTCCGAACGAAATGACAATCTATAGTGAATGTTAATCGATGGAGCTGAACAGCAAAGTCGTTGCTTTGCGTAAGTTAGGGGAGGTAAATGTAATATGCAACGTCTAGTTATTCTAGTATGATCAGTTTTTGGATGGGTGATCGCCAGAAAATGCCAGTAGTAGTTATTATTATTATTATTCTTATTATTATTATTATTATTATTAGCCAAGCTACAACCCTAGTTGGAAAAGCATGATGCTATAATCCCAAGGGCTCCAACCGGGAAAAATAGCCCAGTCAGGAAAGGAAATAAGGAAATAAATAAATGATGAGAATAGATTAACAATATATCATTTTAAAAACAGTAACAGCGTCAAAACAGATATGTCCTATATAAACTATTAACAACGCCAAAAACAGATATGTCATATATAAACAATAAAAAGACATGTCAGCCTGGTCAACATAAAAACATTTGCTCCAACTTTGAACTTTTGAAGTTCTACTGATTCAGGTACCCGATTAGGAAGATCATTCCACAACTTGGTAAAAGCTGGAATAAAACTTCTAGATTACTGTGTAGAGCCTTATGATGGAGAAGGCCTGGCTATTAGAATTAACTGCCTGCCTAGTATTACGAGCAGGATAGAATTAAGAAGTTTTAAGTTGGCACATAAAGATACTGAATATTTTTTCAGGCAAAGCTTGGGGCTAACAACCTCACTCCCAAAATACACGATTAAATCGGTCCTCAGCTAGTTATTTTATTCCCTGCCAAGGCCATTAGAAACTTTGCTTGTGTGACGGGCCGAGAGAAGGTTGTGACTCAAAGACAGTATGAAAGCAACTGAGTAAATTTATTATAGAACACTCTCCTTTATATACAAAAGCTCAATGCAACAGGAAATTTCATGTTTGAAAAACAGACACTGTTACAGAAGAGAAAAACAGACATGTTTATTCTGGTTCTTTTTAGTGCGAGGGATGAGCGAAGATACAAGCATAATATACACAAACTGAACTATGTACGATCGTGTGAGACACGGTTGGTACACTTGCAATGGTTTGTAACGGTCTTATTGGTAACGTCTCTGCCCGGTGATCGCCAGACGGTAGTTCGAGTCCTGCTCAAACTCACCCTCCTTGTGAGCTAAAGAGGGGGTGTTTGGGGGGAGCCTATAGGTCTGTGTGCTGAAGTCATCAGCAGCCATTGCCTGGCCCTCCTTGGTCCTAGCTTGAGTGGAGAGAGGGCTCGGGCGCTGATCATATGAATATATAGTCAGTCTTTAGGGCTTGATAGGACAATGTCCCTTACCTCTGCCATTCCTGCTAAGGGGGAGCCTATAGGTCTATCTGCTGAAGTCATCAGCAGCCATTGCCTGGCCCTCCTTGGTCCTAGCTTGAGTGGAGAGAGGGCTCGGGCGCTGATCATATGAATATATAGTCAGTCTTTAGGGCTTGATAGGACAATGTCCCTTACCTCTGCCATTCCTGCTAAGGGGGAGCCTATAGGTCTATCTGCTGAAGTCATCAGCAGCCATTGCCTGACCCTCCTTGGTCCTAGCTTGAGTGGAGAGAGGGCTCGGGCGCTGATCATATGAATATATAGCCAGTCTTTAGGGCATTGTCTTGCTTGATAGGACAATGTCCCTTACCTCTGCCATTCATGAGCGACCTTTAAACCTTTAAACCACCACAGTTGTATATATACAAGTTGAGAAATTTATTATTATTATTTTTATTATTACTTGCTAAGCTACAACCTTAGTTGGAAAAGCAGCATGCTATAAGCCCAGCGGTCTCAGCAAGGAAGATAGCCCAGTAAGGAAAGGAAAAATAAAATATTTCAAGAACAGTAAATATTTCCTACATAAACCATAAAATCTTTAACAAAACAATAAAAAGAGAAATTAGATAAAATAGTTTGCCCAAGTGTACCCTCAAGCAAGAGAACTCTAACTCAAGACAGTGGAAGAGCACGGTACAGAGGCTATGGCACTACCCAAGACTAGAGAACAGTGGTTTGCTTTTGGTATCTAAACGATCGACTGTAGTATTCCAACTTGAAAGAAAATTTTTTACTTTTCTTTAGATATTTTTTGGGAGACTGGTTATCTTTTCCCCATGCAATATATCATATATATTTTTAGGAATTATTATTATACGCATGGACCAACACATGGCAATGATGGAGAACTTTTCTCTGCCTGTACAGGCTTAATTGGGCGTTTTTGGAAAAGTTTTACTGAAAAAAAAGTCGTTCTGTTTTCAGTGTTTTCTGTGTTGATACCTTTACTTCAAATGTTACTGTATATTTCCACAGTTTTCTTTAAAACGATTTATCAAAAACGCTCGCCAGGAATCTTATTAGACTTTCTTTTTATTCAGTATGCTTAGCATACGCAATTTACTTGTATAAACTCTCTCTCTCTCTCTCTCTCTCTCTCTCTCTCTCTCTCTCTCTCTCTCTCTCTCTCTCTCTCTCTCTCTCTCTCTCTCTCTTTCGAATTCTACGTATAATAGGCAGTTAGCTAAGCCAATTAGCATATTATACAGATAATTGATATTATGTGTATCGTACTAGACAGGTTATTGGTATTATGTGTAGCGTACTTTACATATAATTGGTATTATGTGTAGCGTTCTATACAGATAATTAGTATTATGTGTATCGTTCTATACAGATAATTGTTATTAAGTGTAGCGTACTATACAGATAATTGGTATTATGTGTATCGTACTTTACATATAATTGGTATTATGTGTAGCGTATTATACAGATAATTGGTATTATGTGTATCATACTATACATATAATTGGTATTATGTATAGCGTATTATACAGATAATTGGTATTATGTGTATCGTACTATACAGATAATTGTTATTAAGTGTAGCGTGCTATACAGATAATTGGTATTATGTGTATCGTACTTTACAGATAATTGGTATTATGTGTAGCGTATTATACAGATAATTGGTATTATGTGTATCATACTATACAGATAATTGGTATTGTGTGTATCGTACTTTACATATAATTGGTATTATGTGTAGCGTATTATACAGATAATTGGTATTATTTGTAGCATTTTATACAGATAATTGGTATTGTGTGCGGGCACTGCCCTTTCGCATGTACTTTGGAGCTAATCGGGAAAAATATGTGGGGCAAGAATGTATGTGCGACCTTGTGGAGCGCAGGAAACCCCCCCCCCCTTTCCTTTTCTCGTGCCAAGGGGCACACCGGTGTAGGATCCATATCTTTGGCTATGTATTACAGTCCGTTTTGTTTCTGCGTGTATGCATTTACATACTGTATATATGTATGTATGTATGTATATATATGTATATATATATATATATATATATATATATATATATATATATATATATATATATATATCAGCATGTAAATATAAATGTTTATATATATATATATATTCTTATATAAAACACACACACATATGTATATATATATAAATATATATATATGTATATATATATATATATATATATATATATATATATATATATATATATATACTGTATATGTGTGTATATATATACGTATATATATACATTTGTATATGTATATATATATATATATATATATATATATATATATATATATATATATATATATATATATATATATATATATATATATATATACAAACACAGGCATATACTTGCATAAGAGATACCTTTATATATATGTACAATATATATTCATATATGTAAGCATATACGTAATTATGCATCAATGATCGGATCTCGCTTTCAAATCCTTTTGAAATTTATCGCCTCGATTTATTATGACTAAGCCACCAGCTGTCAGCAGGATCAAGTACAGGGAATGATCAAGGGACAGTTATCAAGTGAAAGAAGTTCTGGGCTTTTAAATAGAATCTCTCTTCTTTTAGAACTCGGATCAGATTAGTTGATATGTTGGGTGATTGAACTTTTATCGTGTACTCGTGTCGTAACAGGACTGGTAAGAGACGGGTGAGAAAAAATGAGGTTAAGTCTGGTATATAAAAGAATGCAGAAGGATTAAGTCATTTGTTTCATTTGTAAGCCAACATGACTTTAAAAGTTCATATTATTATTATTATTATTATTATTATTATTATTATTATTATTATTATTATTATTATTATTATTACTTGCCAAGCTACAACCCTAGTTCGAAGAGCAGGATGCTATAAGCCCAAAAGGCCCCATCAGGGCAAATATGCCAGTGAGGAAAGGAAACCAAAATATTTTAAGAACAGTAACCATGTTGTGAATAAAACCTTTCATATATAAACTATAAAAACTTCATAAAAAGAAAATTAAGAGAAACATGATAAAATAGTGTACCCGAGTGTACCCTCAATCAAGAGAACTCAAACACAAGACAGTGGAAGACCATGGTACAGAGGCAATGGCACTACCCAGGATCAGAGAACAATGGTTTGATTTTGGAGTGTCCTCCTAGAAGAGCTGCTTACCATAGCTATGTGTTAATAAAAACAGTTCAAATAGGCTGCAGATATTTTAGTATGCTCTTTCCTATTTTATTCTATATGAATTCATTTTATTATTATCACCAGCAGTTGTTAATCCCCTGCAGGACAAAAGCCCCAACCATGTCCTTCCACACACGTCTGGTTATGGTCTGTATGCCAGTCTATACCGACAAATTTTCTTAGTTCGTCAAACCATCGCCCTCTTTTCCTTTCCCTGCTTCGTTTGTAATCTCTAGGAATTTATTCTGCTATTCTTAATGTCTATCTAATATCTGCCATTCTCATTATATATCCTGCTCATGTCCATTTCTTTTTCTCACATATTGTATGAATATCCTCTTCTTTAGTTTACTCTCTTAGTGTTATTCCCATCATTATTCATTATTCTCCCCTTAGCTCTTTGATTTGCAACTAGCTTGTGTTCTAAGGCTCTAGTAAGGCTCCAAGTTTCTGATACATGAGTTAATAATGGTGGGAACATCTAATCAAAAACTTTTCTTTTTAGAGAAAATGACATTTTACTTTTCATGAACTCATTTACAAGCCCTAAATTACTTAACGCGTTTTATAGTTATAAAGCATAGGCCTATATTCTTTTTTATATCAGTACATTTATTACTTCTGCATAGGACTTTATTTGTATGCATTAACCACTGCAATCGATCATATTTCTGGGTATATAATTTAGATTTTTAATCTTTATAGAAATTGCAAGTGATTCCATTGTTAGCAGAAAACTTACAAATAACCAACATTCCAATGTGAAAAAAAAGGAAAATGGTTCGTATATCTTAATTCTGTATTCTACAAAGAGGCTACAAGAGTCTGGGGTTTCATTTCTAACCAGAAAAATGTTCGTAGATGCTCTGTGTGTTCGTAACTTTGTGTGTGTTCGTAACCTTGAAGGCGCTCACCTTTGCATAGTCTGCACGACGTGCACGGAGGGACAGTAGTAGCCCA
This sequence comes from Palaemon carinicauda, assembly GCF_036898095.1. NCBI lineage: Eukaryota > Metazoa > Arthropoda > Malacostraca > Decapoda > Palaemonidae > Palaemon > Palaemon carinicauda. The sequence goes on along the minus strand of NC_090736.1, from coordinate 8,240,175 downwards.
GGCTCACCTGAGCTCTATTTTCTGCCAAGGATCTCCTCAGTACTCCATCCTTCTTGCCAAAATACCTAATCGTAGTACGCATGACTACAAATCGTTTCTTTGTGTTGTTCGTCTTCGTTGTTGAATTTTGCTGGCGATGCTCCTGCTTAATGATAGTGATAATGTGGAATGATCTTCCTAATCGGGTAGCTAAATCGGTAGAACTTATAAAGTTCAAACTTTCAGCAAAGGTTTTCATGATGAACAAGCTGACATAAGTCTTTTTATAGCTTATATATGAAAGATATATTTTAATATTATTACTGTTTTTAAGATATTTTGTTTTAATTGTTCATTACTTCTCATAACGTTTATTCCCTTATTTCCTTTCCTCACTAGGCTATTCTTCCCTGTTGGAGCCCTTGGGCTTATAGCATCCTGCTTTTCCAAGTAGGGCTGTAGCTTAGCTACTACTACTACTACTACTACTATTACTACTACTACTACCACTACTACTACTACTAATAATAATAATAATAATAATAGTAATTGATTGATTTAGAGTTCACTTGTTGTTTATTGATATTTTCTATATAAATTTATGAGTAGGAATCTTGCATCACCATCAAGATCTATGCATTATATAAGCAGACTTCTCTGACTTCCATTATTTTTCTCTAATGGCACAAAATGTTTGATATCTGTGAAGTGCAATGGCCAAAGGGTGTGTCAATCATCGTATTAACACTACTCTAGTTTCTCAGTTAGTTATTGTTATTGAAGAGGTCTAATCTAACCTAACCTAACCTAATCTAACATACATTAGCTTCTCAGTTAGTTGTTATTACTGAACCGATCCAACCTAACCTAACCCAATAACCTAATCTACATTAGCTTCTCAGTTATTTTTATTATTATTAATTGCTAAGCTACAACCCTAGTTGGAAAAGCAGAATGCTATAATCCCAGGGGATCCAACAGGGAAAATAGCCCAGTGAGGAAAGGAAACAAGGAAAAATAAAATATTTCAATGGTAACATTAAAATAAATATCGTCAATATTAACTATAAAAACTTTAACAAAACAAGAGGAAGAGAAATAAAATAGAATAGTGTGCCTGAGTGTACCCTCAAGCTAGAGAACTCTACCCCAAGACAATGGAAGACCATGGTACGGAGCCTATAGCACTACCCAAGACTAGAGAACAATGGTTTGATTTTGGAGTGTTTTTCTCCTAGAAGAGCTGCTTACCATAGCTAAAAGAGTCTCTTCTAACCTTACCAAGAGGAAAGTAGCCTCTGAACAATTAAAGTGCAGTAGTTAACCCGTTGGGTGAAGAAGAATTGTTTGGTAATCTCAGTGTTGTCAGGTGTATGAGGACAGAGGAGAATATGTAAAGAATAAGCCAGACTATTCGGTGTATGTGTGTGTAGTCAAAGGGAAAGTGAACTGTAACCAGAGAGAAGGATCCAATGTAGTACTGTCTGGCCAGTCAAAGAATCCCATAACTCTCTAGCGGTAGTATCTCAACGGGTGGTTGGTGCCCTGGCCAACCTACTACCTATAGTTATTATTACTGAACCGACCCATTCTAACCTAACCTAACCAACAATAGCTTCTCAAATATCATGACTGAACCGAAACAATGTCCTTGCTTCTAATGATGGGATGTTACAATCCCAGGTATTTGTTATTATATGAATGGTTGTTATTGTAATTTTTTTTTTTTTTTTTTTTTTTTTTTTAGCCTACCCATAAGTTCCTGTTTCATGCTGAGCATTCGTTTAATATCGTTACATTAGTTTTTATTCCATTAAATGCTGATTTTTTTTATTGTAAGGGCTTGTTAGTTGGTCAAATAATTTTTTTTTTCAAATTGGAATAAACTTTTTGGAATGGTGGATTGTTGCGGTTTATTCATTATTTTTATAAATACGATTAAAAAAAAAAACTGGTATTGGTGGTTTTTCAGTATACCCGTTATCATCATTTCCCTGAGAGATCACTTTTGCATATTTCTCTCTCTCTCTCTCTCTCTCTCTCTCTCTCTCTCTCTCTCTCTCTCTCTCTCTCTCTCTCTCTCTCTCTTCAAAAAGATAATCCCGTGATTTTTAGTGACTGGGGATAAATACCGAACAGTAATCTGGCCACGCCACCGCTTTTTGCCATAATGCTGGGCAGCACAGTATGCCAGAGCCAATGTCAGCCGATACAGTTGGATCACAGTGGTATACGATTTGGTATTGCGCACGCGCAAACTCTCGAATACACTGCGACAGGAGGGAATTCGCACATTCACTCACATACACACACGCGCGCATACACGCTCGTGTAACACTTGTGCGAGGAGAGAGTAGAGATTGGACTGCATCTTCGTCTTTGGATAATAACTACTGAAGAAGCTTTCCTGAAATCCTAGATTTTGTCCGCAAGAAACTAGATCCTTTAGGAGAGAAGATTCGTGTCGAGTGACTGATTTACATCTAAGAAACCTGGAATGCTTGAAATTTCGAATGACAAGGATAATTAGTGACTGGTGCTAACGCAGAACTTAATTTTGGTGGCGTGGAAACTTTCCCTGACTTGGTTGTATTCATCTTTCAATTCTTGTGACCTGGTGATACCGTAGCCTATTGATATCTCGAGTTTGTAGTTTTCATAAATTGACTGCAGGGTTACACTTTTACTAGTGAATAGTGAAGCTGCCTTGCTGAAACAGTATTTGAGTTCCTGTGAACTTGGGGATATCACAGCCAAATAATATCTCAAGTTTGTAGTCTCTATAAACTTGACTGCTGCCTTGCTCTCTAAAAGATTCTGGATCCAACCTGGAAAGAAAGCTGAAACTGTATTTGAGTTCCTGTGAAATTACTGCGTGTATCATCCATTTTGAAGAGGCTTACTTAGGGATATTATAGCCAATTAATATCTCTTAAGTTTGCAGTGTTTATAAACTTGACTACAGAGCTACACTTTCTATCAGTGAAACTGCCTTGCTGAAACTATATTTGAGTGCCTGTGAACCTGGGAATACCACAGCCAATTACTATCATTGAGTTTGTAATTTTTATAGAATTGACTGCAGAGCTACACTTTTACCAGTGAAGCTGCCTTGCTGAAAATATATTCAACTTCCTTCGAAATTACTCCGCGTATCATCCATTTTGAAAAGGCCTATCTTAACAATTTCCCAAGATGGGGCAACAGTCATTCTTCGATGTGATCAGTGCAAATATGACCAAAATCATGTCTGTGGTGTTGTTCGTGAGCATCCTCTTCTTAGCCAGGGTGCTTCTGGCGCTGTACAATCACAACCAATGGTCGGGAATACCTGAATTGGCACCCGGAGTCTATAACCCTAATTAGAGAGTGTTAGATGATCGTCCATAAGTGTTGTGTCTGCTCACGGGTCGGAATGAAGAAATGCCCTCGTTGAAATAGATCGAAAGAATTTGGAAGCTGGATGAATTATGGAGAAGATAACAATTAGTTTTCATTCATTTATTGATTATTTATTCGTTTTGCACTTATTTAATTCAATTAGGAAATAAAATCGTTCAGTTTCAACGTATTTTGATAACTTACCCCAAATTGATTTTAAAATTTCCAATAGAATTACTGTATTGTTTACATGCAAAGTATATCTTCATTCCTTCGTGTTGGTTTAGGTAAATATTTATATATTAATCTATATATACACTTGAATTTAAGTATAAGTGTCCATTATGTTTATAAAAACATTCTTGTTCATCTCGTAAAAGAAATGTGTCATTTCATACATCATTGTTGTGTACTGAACAGATTGATTAATGTATTTTGAAATACTGCAAAGAAAATAAAAATACATTCTTGGGAATTCTTTTCTTCAGCCCCGTTCTCTGGTCTTGGGTAGTGCCATAGCCTCTGCACATGGTTTTTCAAAAACTGTCTTGCGTTAGAGTTCTCTTGCTTGAGGGTACAATCGAACACACTATTCTATCATATTTCTCTTCTCTTGTTTTTTTATAGTTTTTGTATTTTATATATGGAAGACTTATTTTGATATTGATACTGTTCTTAAAATATTTTATTTTGATTGTTAATTACTTCTCTTGTAGTTTCCTTATCTCTTTTCCTCAATGGGCTATTTTCCCTGTTGGAGCCTTTGGGCTTATAGCCTCCTGCTCTCCCAACTGGGGTTATAGCTTAGATAGTAATAATAATAACAATTCTTCCATTCTTTAATCTCTTCCTATAACTTTTATATCTTTTTTCGTATGATTTTCTCAAAAATTCATATTTTAGTTTTAAAACCAATTTTCGCATTTGAGTTTTTTTTTTTAAACTTAAATCTCAAGTTTTACAGTTTAAGTTGGTATTCATTTTCTAAGTTTCATAAAACTTTGTATTAAAAGTGCATTTTTTTTTTTTTTTTGACATTTCGTTTTATTGAAAATTTTCACCAGTGAAATTTTAAACAATATGATTTTTATTGATTCTCGTGATGTAAATTTATTAAAAAGATCTGGGATAAAAAGGAAAAACGAAATTGCATAATTATATTATTTATATTTAAAAGTGACATAAATAAAAAGAAAGTCTTTAAGAGTATGGAACTTGATTATATACTTGATATTCTTAGTTCTAGATACTTGTGATATCGTAGAAAAAAAGTTCCAAAAGAAAGGAAAAAAGTTAATTTTAAATGCTTGATATGCATAGAGAATATAGTTCGAAGTTGTTAAATGGGGACATGAATAAAAAAAAGTCTTTAAGAATATGGAACTTGATTATATACTTGATATTCATAGTATTAGATATTTGTGATATCGTAGAAAAAAATTCTAAAAGAAAGGAAAAAAAAAAAAGTTCATTTTAAATGCTTGATATGCATAGAGAAAATAGTTCGAAGTTTTTAAATGGGGACATGATTCAAAAAAAATCTTTAAGAATATGGAACTTGATTATATACTTGATATTCATAGTTTTAAATATTTGTGAAATCGTAGAAAAAAGCTCAAAAAAGAAAGGGAAATAAAAGTTCAAATTGCATAACTACATTATTTAGTGTTTAAAAGGTGATATGAATAATTTTTTTTTCAAAGAATATGGAACTTGATTATATACTTGATATTTTTAGTTTTAGAAGTGAAATAGTAGAAAAAAAAAACGCTCAAATTCAAAGAGAAAAGGTTCATTTTGACTGTTTTGATATACACGGACAAAACAGTTCGAGGTTGAACTAATGATTTCTAAAATGGTACTTTTAGGTTACAATTTCTGAAAAGTAAAGGAATGAAGGAAAAAGAAAAGGAATTTATTATTCTCGATATAAATCTTATTTGAGGGTGCAAAGAAAAATGGGTAAAATTTTAAATTCATTAACTGATGATTCACTATGTAAATTGGTAAAAGAATTTTAGGGAGAAAAAGAATTTGGAACTAGAAAAAATTGCTTTCCACTAACTAACTAGCGCCTCCAACTCCAATTCCCAACTCTTAACTCCAACTCCAACTCTAACTATCGACTCCAACTAACGCCTCCAACTCCAATTCCAACTTCCAACTCCAACTCCAACTCCAACAACTCTAACTAACGCCTCCAACTCCAACTCACGCCTCCAAATCTAACTCCAACTCCAACTTCAACTCCAACTCTAACCAGCACCTCCAACTCTAACTCCTAACTCCAACTCACGCCTCCAAATCCAACTCCCAACTCCAACTCCAACTTCAACTCCAACTCTAACTAGCACCTCCAACTCTAACTCCTAACTCCAACTCACGCCTCCAAATCCAACTCCCAACTCCAACTTCAACTCCAACTCCAACTCACGCCTCGAACTCCAACTCTAACTCTAACTCCAAATCCCAACTCCAACACTAACTAACGCCTCCAACTCCAACTCCAACTTCAAATCCCAACTCCAACTCTAACTAACGCCTCCAACTCCCAACTCCAGCTCTAACCAACGCCTCAATCTCCAACTCTAACTCTAACCAACGCCTCCAACTCCAACTTCCAACTCCAACTTTCAACTCCCAACTCCCAACTCCAACTCCAACTTTAACGCCTCCAACTTCCAACTCCAACTTTCAACTCCCAACTCCCAACTCCAACTCCAACTTTAACGCCTCCAACTTTCAACTCCCAACTCCCAACTCCAACTCCAACTTTAACGCCTCCAACTGCAACTCCCAACTCCAACTCCATAACAGATTCCTCCAACTTTATGTTTCTCTCTCTCAGACTAATTATCCTTGACACGTGCTCATAACATCCTTCCTTTATGATCTTTTTAATTTGTAATCGAACAACATATACTAGTTAATGCCAATCTTTTATCTATAAACTGAATATTTATATTCCTTTTATTGCTCAGTCACAAATGTGACCTCGATATCTTATACCAAGCATTCTCTACATGACAATATACATTTTTCAAATTGAAAAACATCTATATATTATTTCATTATTATATCAAGACTCTTCAACAGATTGAAAATTATCTTCCTAATGATGCATTTAACCGTATCTAAGTATGCAATGTAAGCTT